>NC_080166.1:122651047-122951047 GCF_950295315.1 Erinaceus europaeus | reverse complement strand
TCTCTATCATAAAAAAAAGAAAAAGGGGGTAAAATGAATGGCTTTCAGGAGTGGTGGAGTGGTTGTACAGGCACCAAACCCCTGTGATAACCCAATGGTAAAATATGTATGTATGTAAATCAATAAATAATGTTTGGGTGCTACTGATATTGGCAAAATTGAAATTCACTTAAATGGTTTATGTAAGGGACCTGAGAAAGCAGTTGGCATTTAAAAAAAAAAAACACTAAGAGCTGGGTAGATAGCATAATACTTATGCAAAAGACTTTCCTACCTGAGACTCTGAGGTCCCAGCTTCAATTCGCCAGCACCACCACACCCCAGAGCTGAACAGTACTCTGGTTTCTCTCACCATATCTCTCTTAGTAAAATAAGACAAAGAAAATATTTTCAAATGTAATCAAGTAAACAACCACTAACATGGTGAAATCTGAGATTAGCAAGGCTGTTAGTCAGGGAAGGCAGTACAATTGGAAAATGAGAAAGCAAACTGGATGTAAGAAGATTAAATAGATAAAGAGTGCTTAAACTTCTGAACATTCCCATAAAGAAAATGGAACCTTCAGAGTGGAAGAGGCCAGAAAGATATGTCAAGTTGATATAACTCAGCAATATGTGCTAGATAAGGATCTATTTGAGGGAAGAGGAACTTGACCAGGTAGAAAAGATGGCAAAGGGAAAATAATGGCCTGAGAAAGGACAGGAATCATCAATGCTTTAGTTTGTTCCACTGAGCAGTGACCTCTTTCAGCCCCCGGGCAAGGGGTCAGAGGTCTGCCTTCTGTTGACTTCACCGGCTCTTCTAGCAGGTACATGTTATGAACATGTTCATGAGTGAACAGTTAAGGCACACAGCCCTGTGAGCCAAGATTGGAACCCAGGCAGATCCATACCCCTGTCTTATGGCTGTTAAATGCTGCATCTTTGAAGCCTGGGAGGTAGACTGCAGGAGGAGAGAGAGGTGGTGGGAAGGCACTGTGTGGGTGGCTTGCAGTGGTTGCATAAGAATGGGAGAATAACAGAGAGCAGATAGAGACAGACGTGGATGGAGAAGGCAGGAAGGTGATGGAAACAATTACATCACCACTTGTGAATGTCTAACACTTGGTATGTGAAACAATACATCCCTTGTTTCATTATATTGCCATCTCAATTTCACCCTTCTCTCTGCCCTCACTGATCTGAACCTCATTCCTTCATCCAGGACAGACATGGGGTATATAGTTTCTTGGACTCCTGGGCCAGAAGTAGAGAAGACAAGAAAGATGTTAGAGGCAAGGAATAAGCATAGCTTAATAGAAAGCTGAAATCAAAGTTCCTCAATTAAAAGAAAGGAAGAGAAGCAGATCTGGAGTCCAACAGTGGCCATCCAGTAACTTAAAATTCTAGTAGTCACATATGGAGAGTCCTCAAACAAGTAAAAATGAATTCACCTTATGATCTTGCAATATCACACTTGGGCATTTATTCAAAGGATATGTAAACACTAATTCAAATGGGACATATGCACTCCTATGTTAGCAGCTTCATTATTCACTGTAGCCAAAGACTAGAAACAGCTTAGAGGTTCACTGACAGATAACTGGATAAATATATATATATTTGTGTGTGTGTGTGTGTGTGTGTGTGTGTGTGTGTGTGTGTGTTTCCATGAAATACTACTCTGCAATCAAAAGAGATTATATTGTGTCCTTTGGGACAAAATGGTTGGAAATGGAGGTGATTATGCTTAGCAAAATAAAGAGATGAAAGACAACTAAAAGATGGTTTCATTCATATGTACAATCTAAACAACTGAAACACATGAAATGGAAAATAATGCCAGAGGCACACAAATTGTTTCTAAGATTATTCTGAGAAATCTGATGGTTATGGGGTGGAGTTGGGGGCACAGAACTTTGGTGATGGGTGTGATGTGGAACTATAACCTATCATTTTTAATCTTCTAAACTATTATTAATCATGAATGAAAAAGGACTTGGGAAAAAAATTCTGGGAGTCAAATAACTAGGAAGAGCCCCAGATCACATCAAATTGATGGGGTTTACAGTCAACAATATTTATACCCCTTTCCCATATTAGGGAGCTACTCTCTTCCCTGATCCAGCTTTCTGGTCCTTTTCCCAGCCATGACATCATCTCCCCAGACAATAACTTGGATCCACCTGCATATCAGATTTCAGGCTCAGACAAACAAACAAACAAACAAAAAACACTAGTATAGCTACAGGCCCTTTGAAATATAACTAAAACATGCCTACTAGCTATCTGCAAAATGGAGGACCCCCCAACACTTCATCTGCACTATTCCAGCCTTTAGGTCCACCATTGTTCAACAATTTGTTTGGCTTTGTATGCTAACTCTCTTTTCAGCCACCAGGTTCCAGATGCTAGCAGGATGCAACTAGACTTCCCTGGACAGACGACCCCACCAATGTGCCTTGGAGCTCTGCTTCCCCAGAGCCCTTCCCCTCTAGGGAGAGAGACAGGATGGGAGTATGGATCAACCTGTCAACGCCCATGTTCAGTGGGGAAGCAATTACAGAAGCCAGACCTTCAACCTTCTGCATCCCACAATGATCTTGGGTCCATACTCCCAGAGGGTTAAAGAATAGGAAAGCTATCAGGGGAAGGGATGGGATATGGAGGTCTGGTGGTGGGAATTGTACGAAGTTGTACCCCTCTTATCCTATGGTTTTGTCAATATTTCCTTTTTATAAATAAAAAAAATTTTAAAATACCTAGAAAGAGGCTTTAAAAAATGGTCGTACTTGGATGTTAAACCAGAAACTATCAAATACTTAGAGGAAAATATTGGTGGAACACTTTCCTACCTTCTTCTTCTTCTAGCGTTTGCCCTTATTCCGTAGCCAGTCATCAGCGTCAGGTTGAAAGCTGTCAGGAGCTGCTTGTTGCTGGCTTTGAAAGTGACTGGGATCCATGTGGATTCAGTCGGCTAGGAAGGATCGTCAGTTTCCCCAATCAATGGGTACTCACGGGATGCACCACGAGAAGGTCGATCCAATGCATCCCACTTTCCTACCTAAACCTCAAGGACAACTTTGATGATATAAACTCAATTGCCAGGAAGACTAAAACAAAAACAAACCATTGGGACTACATCAAATTGAAGAGCTTTTGCACAGCAAGAGAAACCATCACCCAAACAAAGAGCCCCCTCACAGAATGGGAGATCTTCACATGCCATACATCAGACAAGAGGCTAATAACCAAAATATATAAAGAGCTCACCAAAGTTATCAATCAAAAAGCAAATGACCCCATCCAAATATAGGGATAGGGTATGAACAGAATATTAGATATAGAAGAGCTCCAAAAGGCCAACAAACATATGAAACATTGCTCCAGGTCCCTGATTGTCGAAGAAATGCAAATAAAGACAACAATAAGTTATCACCTCACCCTTGTGAGAATGTGATACATCAAAAAGGACAAATGCTGGAGAGGTTGTGGGGACCAAGGAACCCCCCCTACACTACTGGTGGGAATGTAAATTGGTCCAACCACTGTGGAGAGCAGTGGCTAGAAACAGAATTTCCATATGACCCAGTAATTCTTCTCCTAGGGATATATCCTTACTCTGATCCTTGCATTTCGTGCCATGTGCGTTTAACCTGCTGCTACCTCTGGGATATATCCTAAGGACTCCATAACACCCAACCAAAAAGATATGTGTACATTTATGTTCATAGCAGCACAATTCATAGTAGCTAAAACCTGGATATAGACCAGGGCCCATGAGATAGGGCATGTGTACACATGTACCCATAAGTCAGGGGGAAATATACACTTTAAAGCAATAGCGCACAGTGTCAATGAGTTAATAAATGCAGCAAGCAAGTAGAAATACCTAAAAAAGACACCATAAAGTACCTAATCAAATAGTTTCTACTTAAACCTAGATACCCCCCTCACCTACTTCCTATTTCACAACCCTCAATCACTCCAAAGCTAACTTTTTCAGACAAAGTAAAGATTACAAAAGCTGGATAAGGGCAAGAGACTAGCATACTTTAATGATGACTCTCTGGTCACTACAAGGTCACCCCATTACCTGATACCCTAGTCAGGGAGTCCTGGGATTCCCACATAAACATGATGGGCCTAGACCTCTAATTTATCCTTCTCTCCATGGTCACTGGTCATTTCCATCAAGAACAACATAGTGGACCCCTTTGTGGGCCCCTATAGGACCTTGCCCTCTGTGTGGATCAACAATGGTAGGGAATGTTCCATTCCTTGAAGGGAAGTTTGGCAACATACTCTACCTATCACTTGAGGAATATGGGTCCTGAAATTAGTGCAGCCTGGAATGTTCCTAGCTATAACCACAGAATGTGAGCTCAGACCTACAGGGATGCAGAGGTTACATAGGATTCTGTGCTGAACATGGGCCCCACATCAAATTGATGGGGTTTACAGTCAACAATATTTATATATTTTTTCCATATTTGGGAGCTACTCTCTTCCCTGATCCAGCTTTCTAGTCCTTTTTCCAACTGTGACACCATCACCCAGACAATAACCTGGGTCCACCTACATGTTAGCTGTCAGACTCAGGAAACAACTAGTAAAACCATCGGCCCCTTGGAATATACCTAAAATAGACCTACTAGCTTTTTCCAAAATGGAGACTCCTAAATTTTCACCTGAAATATTCTTGCCTTTAGGTTCATGACTAGTCAACAATTTGTTCTGCTTTATATCTTAACTTTTTTTCAGCCACTAGATTCCAGATGCTACCATGATTGCTAACCTGACTTCCCTGGGTAGAAGACCTCACCAATGTGTCCTAGAGCCTCTCACATCCCCAGAACCCTGCCCCACTAGGGAAAGAGAGAGAGATATCCAACATCCATGTTCAGTGGAGAAGCAATTGCAGAAGCCAGACCTTCTAACTTCTGCAGCCCATAATGACCCTGGGTCCATACTCCCAGAGGGATCAAGAATATGGAAGCTATCTAGGGAGGGGATGGAATGCAGAGTTCTGGTTGTGGGAATTGAGTGGAATTGTACCCCTTTTATCCTATGGTCTTGTCAATATTTCCATTTTATAAATTAAAAAAACATAGTTCACATTAAAAATAGTGGTCATAACAGATGTCATTACCTAAATCTTTTTATCTGCTTCATTTATGTCCAAACCGACTAGCCTAATGGGCTGTGGAGGTGTTTATTCTTTCAGGTTATTCTTTTCAGGTATTTATTCATCTTGGGACAAAGAACCATGCCTTTTTTTTTTTTCACCTGTAATTCTGTCCCCAGCATGTGACCATGCCCTGACATGGAGAATGTGTTTAAAACATTGAGTAAAAGGCTAGCTGTTTTGTCATGTATATGGCCCAGGTTTGAGTCCAGCCCCCACTGCACTGAAGGACACTTCTGTGCTGTTTTTTCTTTTAAGATTTTATTTATTTATGAGAAAGATAGGAGAAGAGAGAAAGAACCAGACATCACTCTGGCACATGTGCTGCCAGGGATCCAACTCGGGACCTTATGCTTGAGAGTCCAAAGCTTTATCACTGCGCCACCTCCTGGACCACCTGTGCTGTGATTTTGGGGGGGGGGGATTTTTGTTTGTTTGTTTGTTTTGTTATTTTTTTAAAGTCACTGTGGAGCTCCAGGTGCCTCTATTTTTTTTAATCTTTATTTCTAGATAGAGACAGCCAGAAATGGAAAGGGAAGTAGGTAACAGAAGGGGAGAGAGACAGAGAGACACCTGCAGCCCTGCTTCACCACTAGTGAAGCTTTCACCCTGCAGCTGGGGACCAGGGGCTTGAACCTGGGTCCTTTTGCACAACAGAATGTGCACTCAACCAGATGTGCCACCACCCAGCCCCATGCCTCTATTTTTCTTTCCCTCTCTTCTCCCCTTTCCACCACAGTTTCTCTGTCTTTGTCCAATAAATGAATAAAGAAATAAAGTATGTTTGAATTTTTTAAATATTTATTTATTCCCTTTTATTACCCTTGTTGTTTTATTGTTGTAGTCATTATTATTATTGATGTCATCATTGTTGTTGGATAGGACAGAGAGAAATGGAGAGAGGAGGGGAAGACAGAGAGGGGGGAGAGAAAGATAGACACCTGCAGACCTGCTTCACCGCCTGTGGAGCGACTCCCCTGCAGGTGGGGAGCCAGAGGCTAGAACCGGGATCCTTACACTGATCCTTGTGCTTTGCACCACATCCACTTAACCCGCTGCACTACCACCCGACTCCCCTGAATTTTTGTTAATCATCCTTTCTACTTCTTCTTCTAGCGTTTGCCATCCTTTCTACTGATATTTGTAGACAGCTCAGCAAACCTATTTATACTGAATCCACATGCCACTGCGGGCCCTGGGCTAGTATGCAGTTCTCTAAATGTTCTATCATTCAGGAATTTATAAAGCAAGTATGATGCACTACCACTTATATCAAGTAAGGGATCAAGTATAATGATGGGGCATTATGAAGGATGGTGAATAAATTCATTCTAATTTAGTGCTTCTGCCTCTGACTATAAATCTGTAGTCACAAGGGGCTCCCAGGACTGACAGTCTGGACATGAAGTGGGCTGTGCTGTAGCAGCTGGACCTCATATCTGTCATTCACGGTGGTGATTATGAGATGCAAGTGACCCAAAGAAGGGACTTAATCCCTTCTCCATGGAGCTGCACAGGTAGGACTTCAAGAACTGAAAAGGAGCTGGAAGAGCCCCTACCAGCCACGGCTCAGGCCAATAGTGAGGCTGCAAAGAAACAGTGACAGGCACAGGCTTCCATGCACCATTCTCCCTTCCTGACCCCCAGAGCCCAGGCGTTCACTTAGGACTCGTGGCCTCACCTGGCACAATGTTCTCCAGGCTTGGCTTCTAAGCTGGAGCCATACAAGGAGGGCAATTCCAGGGAGCATCATTGCAGGTTTTATGCCAGTTTGCATTAGCCCCTGACTCAGGACAGGTTTTGTCTGTTTGTTTTATTTTTACTGACACCAGAATTATCTCTGGGACTCAGTGCCTGCACAATGAATCCAGTGCTCCCTGAAATCATTTTTCCCTCTTTTTCTCTTTTATTTGATAGGACAGAAAGCAATTGAGAGGGAAAAGGAAAAAGAGAGAGACAGAGAGAGAGACCTGCAGTACTGCTCCACCACTCATGAAGCATATGGGGTCCTTACACTAGGTAAGCTGTGCTCAACCAGTGCACTACTGCCAGGCCCCCAGTTCCTGTTACAGAGTGTTGGTGTTGTCATCTTTCTACTTCCCTAAAAGGCAGCTGCAGAGATATATCCAGTTAGGGAATAGTTCATGAATTGATTATGATGCCTTTCATTCTTGGAGTCAGAATTATTTTGCCCTTATTTATTTTTTTGTATTTTTTTATTATCTTTATTTATTTATTAGATAGAAACAGTAAGAAATCAAGAGGAAGGGAAAGACAGAGAGCGAGAGAGACAGAAAGACACCTGCAACCCTGCTTCACCACTTGCAAAGATTTCCCCCTGCAGGTGCCTATTTCTTGTTTTTAAATTTAACTTGGGGCTTGGGGTTATTATACATTGAACCCTGTTCTCATTTTCTTCAAATTTGGGGACTGCGTTTTGCTCTAATTATTCCTAGATATTGCAAATTGATATGAATGGCTGAGTCTCTACAGAGGAGCAAGCCTCCATGTGTGGGGTAAAGAGACATCCTCTTCCCTAACGATGGAAGTGAATTCAGTCCATAAAATGTCTTTCTAATCTTAAAATAATATCCTGTCCTGTTGGCATGTTCCCAGAATAGCAGAGACCTGCCCTCTGACGCACATGACATCTGCAAACATATCACCTCAGATATTTCTGAGATAGAATAACATTGGTTTTGTGCATATCAAACAGTGGTTGATGGTCAACACTGAACACTTACTTACGTGTATTTGTTTAGATTATGCCCCACTACGATCTCCCCAATTCTGTTAGTTCTTCTCTTTTTTCTTTTTTTTAAATATTTTTTATATTTATTTATTTCCCTTTTTGTTGCCCTTATTTTTATTGTTGTAGTTATTACTGGTGTTGTTATTGATGTCATCATTGTTGGATAGGACAGAAAGAAATGGAGAGAGGAGGGGAAGACAGAGAGGGGGAGAGAAAGTTAGGCACCTGCAGGCCTGCTTCACTTCCTGTGAAGCAACTCCCCTACAGATGGGGAGCCGGGGGCTCCAACCAGGATCCTTATTCCAGTCCTTGCGCTTTGCGCCACTTGCACTTAACCCGCTACACTACTGCCACACTCCCTCCTTTTTCTTTTTTTAAAGTTTGTTTGTTTTAATGTCAGAGAAAGACCACCCAGAGTACTGTTCAGCTCTGGTTTATGATGGTGCTGAGGACTGAACCAGACCTCAAAATCTCAGGCCTGAAAGTCTTTTCTTTTTTTTTTAATTATTATTTATTTATTCCTTTTTGTTGCCCTTGGTTTTTTAATTGTTGTTGTGGTTATTATTGTTGTCATTGATGTCGTCGTTGTTGGATAGGACAGAGAGAAATGGAGAGAGGAGGGGAAGACAGAGAGGGGGAGAGATAGACAGACACCTGCAGACCTGCTTCACTGCCTGTGAGGCGGCTCCCCTGCAGGTGAGGAGCCAGGGGCTTGAACTGAGATCCTTATGCCGGTTTTTGAGCTTTGTGCCATGTGCGCTTAACCCGCTGCACTACCGCCTGACTCCCCTGAAAGTCTTTTTCATAACCATTATGCTGTCTCCCAAGTCTCTAGCACCTCTTAAAATGTCCATACTGCTATCATTTTTGATGGGTACAATCAATCAGTAACTATGAACTGGTAGCATCATATAAATTATCTCTTTGAAGTATTTTCATTGTTGTATCCTTTTTCCTTTACCTAAAATAGATTTCCTAGCTCATTCGAACATGAATACCCCAAAATTCATCTGTAATACTTCTACATTTAGTGTCCTGATTGTTAAACAAATTGTTCTGCTTTTTATCTTAATACTTTTCATTTACCAAGTTGCAAATGCTACCATGATGCCAACCTGACTTCCCTGGGCAGACGACTTCTCCAACATACCTGGAACCCCACCTCCTCAGAGCCCTACCCCACTAGGGAAAGAGAGAGAGAGGCTGGGGGTATGGATTTACCTATCAACTCCTATGTACAAGAAAGAAGCCATTACAGAAGCCAGACCTCCCATCTTCTGCACCCCATAAAGATCTTTGGTTCATACTCCAGAGAGATAAAGAGCAGGGGAAATTCCAATGGAGGGAATGGGATATGGAACTCTGGTGGTGGGAACTGTATGGAATTGTACTCCTCTTATACCACAGTCTTGTCAATCATTATTAAATCACTAATAAAAAATTAAACTAGGAAAATGTTGTTCATAAGACAGTAGTTGTCTTAGGGGTACAATATCACATGCCCCCCGAATAAGTGCGTGTTTGAAATGCCTTCTTCCTCCACTACAGAGCATAGTGTCCCTTCCCCGCTTTGAGCACCCTTTCTTGCTGTCCCACTGCTGTCCTCACATCTGCTGATACAGATCAAGGGGTGATTCATGTTTCACCTTTTCATTCTTTCCTTTGCTTAATATCTTTTATTTTTTTAATATTTATTTATTCCCTTTTGTTGCCCTTGTTGTTTTATTGTCGTAGTTATTATTGTTAGTTATTGATGTCGTCATTGTTGGATAGGATAGAGAGAGAAGTGGAGACAGGAGGGGAAGACAGAGAGGGGGAGAGAAAGACAGACACCTGCAGACCTGCTTCACTGCCTGTGAAGCGACTCCCCTGCAGGTGGGGAGCCGGGGGCTTGAACCGGGATCCTTCCACCGGTCCTTGTGCTTGCTTAATATCTTAAATCCCATGTATGAATAAGCTCATTGGATATTTGCTTCCCTTTTTTTCTTCTTCTACTTTTTTTTTAATTGCCACCAAGGTTATTGGTGAAGCTCAGTTCCTGCACAACTAATCCACCAATCCTGATAGGCTCTTCCCTTCCCTTCCCTTCCCTTCCCTTCCCTTCCCTTCCCTTCCCTTCCCTTTCTTTTCCTTTCTTTTCCTTCCCTCTCTTTTCTCCTTTCTTTCTTTCTTTTTTAAGTCTTTGCTCAGAGAGAAATTGAGAGTAAAGGGAGAGGTAGAGCAGAAGAGAGAAAGAAAGACACCTGCAGGGGCCGAGTTGTGGTACACAGGTAGAGCATACTACAAGTTACAATACGCAAGGACCCTGGTTTGAGTTTCTGGTCCCCACCTGCAAGGCAGAAAGCTTTGCAAGTGATGAAGCAGTATTGCAGGTGTCTGTCTCTCTCCCTCTATCATCCCCTTCCCTCTTGACTTCTGGCTGTCTCTATCCAATAAATAAATATAATTTTAAAATTTTTGGGGGGTCGGGCGGTGGTGCCGTGGGTTAAGCGCACGTGGCGCAAAGCGCAAGGACCGGCGTAGGGATCCCCTTTCGAGCCCCCGGCTCCCCACCTGCAGGGGGGTCGCTTCACAGGCGGTGAAGCAGGTCTGCAGGTGTCTTTCTCTCCTCCTCTCTGTCTTCCCCTCCTCTCTGCATTTCTCTCTGTCCTATCCAACAATGAATAGCATCAACAATGGCAATAATAATAACCACAACGAGGCTACAACAACAAGGGCAACAAAAGGGGGGGAAAGTGGCCTCCAGGAGCGGTGGATTCATGGTGCAGGCACCGAGCCCAGCAATAACCCTGGAGGAAAAAAAAAACTTGTAAATAAATAAATAAATAATTTAAAAAAATTTTTTAAAAGACACCTGTAGCACTGCAGGTGAAACATCCCCTCTGCAGGTGGGGACAGGAGACTTGAACCTGGGTCCTTTGTGCATGGTAATGTGTGTCCTCTACTGGATATGCCACCATCTGGTCCCTGTCTTGCTCCTTCTGACTTACACTTGAAGTGTCTACATGAAGTCTGTGAAGACAAAGATTAGGACAGAGTGAAGTAAGATAGAATGAATCAGTGCACAAAGCCGGGAAGATGTGTAGACTTCCATGGCCTGCCTGCTCCTTTGAGTCCTTTCAGAAATGAGTGACTGACAAGATGGAGAATCACACCTATTATGGGCCCGAGGTGAATGACAAAGTCAGGTTCACCAATCTGATTCATTTTTTGTTGTTCGACTTTGTTGTTTGTGATGATAATGCTCTATATGTTTATAGGGATAAACTTCATGCAGTTCTGAATTAATAGTTTACTAGTTTTAAAAAGAATACATGTATGGGGAAGCAAGCAGTGTAAACACACAATGTAACTATGATTTTGTGATTTATCAAGTAAAGATACATTCACCATGGATATCGATGTGCAGTTTTCTCTCAGTTCTAATTCAGAGCTCCCTTATTAATTTGGACATATCTTACACGATTTTTTTTTCTCTTCTTTATCCCTGCCTTCTCTCTCTCTCTCTCTCTCTCTTTCTTCCTTTCCTACTTTTGTCACCAGGTTTATTGCTGGGGCTTGGTGACTGCACAATGTATCCACTGCTCCTAGTAGCCTTAACTTTTTTTTATACAGATAGAGAGAAACTGAGTGGGGGAAATAGAGAGGAAGAAAGAGAGACACCTGTAGTGTTGCTCCCACACGTAGGAGTTAAGCTTGAATGCTGCTCCTTGTGTACTGTAATGTGTGCATAAAACCAGGTGCACCACTGCCCAGTCAAAGCATAACATATTTCCCTCTGCCCATATAATTATCATGTCATCTCAATTGTATCCAACTTAGGAAAGATCCAAATCGATAACAATTTGTGGTGACTAGATTTTCAGTGACTTACGTGATCATGATCTCACTCTTCCTCCTTCTGTAGTCCTTTTTTTTCCTCTTTTTTTCACATTTCTTTCCGTTCTAATTCTTCCATTCATCCATTTCTCTTCCATTTACTCTTAAACCATTAGTACAGTATCTCACAAACCTCTTTGTTGGAGCCATTGTGCAATGCACACTTAGTATTGTGTAAGAAATTCCCTTGTACATTCTTCAGGATTGGCAGCTAGTAGGTTAAGAAAGCCTGAATGCAATTTAATTTTCCTTGTATCCAATAAGATGAATCCGAATTAAGGAATGCCTAAGGGCTCGGACCAAGGAATAGAATATTCATTTTACAAAAACATGTAGGAGTTTTCAATGGGACAAACCTTTGTGTTGGACACAGGGACCATTCATAAGTTACAGTAAATCTCTATAGATGATTCAGTCGTGGAAGTTCCCTGCATCCTGGCCTGTGGAAAAGAAATGTTACTTTGAGCAGAATTTCTGATGCCACCCTATTACACCAAGTTCCATGTACATACAGCTTCTATAAAGAATGTATTCAACTAGCCGCAGTAGGAAAAGAGGTCATGTATCTGAAGAGTAAGAAAGGCATAAAGGACAAATCTTTGAGCTATTGGAATAGCTCGATTGGTAAGTGCTCTGATCCAGTTTCAAGCCTGGCCTTTACCGCATTGAAGGAAGCTTTGGAGCTGTGGATTCTCTCTCTCTCTCTCTCTCTGTATGTGGTGTGTACTTGTGTATCTGTCTATCCCTTTTTGTGTGTATGTGTGTGTCTATCTGTCTGTTTCCATCCAGAAAAAAGAAATGAAGGAAGGAAAAGGGAGGAAGAGAGACAGAGAGAAGAAGAGAGGGAGTGGGGAGGGAGAAAGGGCTTCAAGTGATAAACTGTTGACTTGGGGGGGGGGGTCAAGGGGGGGGCTCTGTCCTTAACTAATAATGATAGCTGAGCTACTTCAGGTCTTAGACTTCATTTTTCCCTTCCACAAAGTTAAAAGGATTGAATAAGATAATATTAAATAGCCCTTCCAATGTTCTTTGTTCTGTAGTTCATAATGAGAGTGATTTCAAAGAAACACAAAAAGTTGAGTTTTTCTGCAAAATAAGCAAATGGAAGGAGGAAGAAGATGGACGAGATGGAGGTGAAGGGTTGTATGAAATCGTTCCAAACTGGTTGATTGCATAAAGATGCTATTTCTTTATGTACGAATGAGATCGATTTAACTGACGAATTCCTGCCATGCTTGTGGTCTCTGCCTGCTCAAAGGGAGGCAGGGTTTTCTCACGGGCGGAACAGAATCTCCTCTAGTAATGAGGCTGAACTTGAGCAGTGAACTTGAGAATCCCCAGAATATAAAGGGTGTGTGTTTCAGAGCTGATGTGGACTCTTGGGACCTCTCGATAGAGAGGCAAGAGTTCTCTGTACCACTCAGAGACTCATTGGCAGCAAAGCCATAAGCATTGCACATACCCCTGGCCTTTTCTCACACTTTTTACAAGAATGGAAGGAGCCAAGAAAACAGGAAAAGCTCTGTTAACTCCAAACTAGAGGCATATAGTTTGATAGAAGAAAAAAATGTTTTTCTGGTTTGACCATCTCATCCTTTGAGTCTCTGAAGGGGGAAAAATGCCCCTCCTTCTATTTTTGTCTTTCCAGTGCAATGATTTCAGGAGAATTAAGCGCTGCCGTGCTGATCTGAAAACTTGTTCCTAAACTTCTTCATTTCTGCAGAGCCCATGCAACCAACCACCACAGGTCAAAGATCACAGTTCTTAACAAGGCAGCTCCGTGGAAAATGACTGTGTTCACACAAAGCTATGGACTGCAGTACTTCAAACTCACTCAGGGTGGTGAATGCTGGCAGAGCTAAACACTCAGTAATTAATTCCACAGCTGCACACTTGCCTCTGTGTATCATATCACTAGATCTAATTGCAATCAAAATGTACAGACCATCAACAATCCTTACATTTACTGAATCTAAAGCTCCAAAATCCAAGAGGACTAAAGTTTCACATGCTGATATCAGACAATTTCATTTATGGAGGGTACATATATATTTTTTGTGGCTTTACATGAACTAAGCACTAAACTTATTTCATCTGACAGTGTGACAGTGGCTTAGTTGGCTGGAGTGCACTGTACTGTGCACGTGCCAGGAAGGTTGCTGTTTAGTAAGCGGGGGAAATGGAGCTCATAAATGTTTGTGGAGGACTGGAATGTTCTATGCTAAGGCAAAGTTTCAGTGATGTATTATTTAAAAATTATAACAACGCTTTGGAATTCGAAAGTGTCTGATATGCTGTGTTCCATTAAACTGCATACAAATGCCCTCTGTTTTGAGGCAAATCCAACAGCTTCAGCCTCTCCACTGCCATCCAGAGGAAGAAAGAGGGGGCAGGAGAGAAAGAGAGAAAGGGGCCAAAAAGAGAAGGATAAATACAGAATGGTTTCAACTCATAGTAGAACTTAAGAAACCAGGACAGGGATAAAAGGAAAACTATCAAGGGAGGGGATTGGGTATGGAGTTCTGGTGGTGGGAATTGTGTGGAAATGTACCCCTCTTATCCTATAGTCCTGTCAATATTTCCATTTTATAGATAAAAATTAGAAAGAAAAAAAAAAACATGACAAAAAAGGAAAACACAAAGTGAGACCTAGACAGGATTTGGCGTATTGCACAAAGCAAAGGACTCTGGGAAGGAAGGCGAAGTGAGGAGCTAGGGGGTTAGTTTTAAGTACTGGTGCATGATGGTAGAAAAGGACCTAAGGATAAATGACATAGTGGGGGTTGTATTGTTAAATGGGGAATGTTATGCATGTACAAACTATTGTATTTACTGTTGAATGCAAAACATTAATTCCCCAATAAAGAAATAAATTTTTTAAAAAAGAAAGAAAAGGACCTAAGTCCTATTCCCAAATTGGAGGTGAGTATATTTTGTAGACACCAAACATTAGGAGGTGAGAAATTGTCTGCTTGTGTCAATAATTCCTCTATAATTCACTGACTCTCCAATAAAGTCAAATAAATAAAAGAGAAAAAATAAATCAAAATTTTAAAAAAATAGGGGATTTTTTTCTCCAGAGTCTCCAGTAGAAGAAAATTATTTTACTGTAGATTTTCTCAGATTCTGTATTTGGAGAATCTTCAGTCAGAGAATAACAGCAACAAAAAATAACAACAGGGAGCCAGGAGGTGGCACAGCGGGTTAAGTGCACGTGGGGTGAAACCAAGAACAGGCATCAGGATCCTGGTTCGAGACCCCAGTTCCCCACCTGCAGAGGGGTTGCTTCACAGGCGGTGAAGCAGGTCTGCAGGTGCCGAACTTTCTCTCCCCCTCTCTGTCTTCCCCTCCTCTCTCCATTTCTCTCTGTCTTATCCAACAACAACAACAGCAATAACAACAATAATAATAACAACAACAATAAGGGCAAAAAAGGGGAAAAAGTGAATAAATAAATAAATAAAGTTTTTAAAAAATAAATAAAATAGCAACAAAAAATTAGGGGAAATATTTAAGTGACTAAGAGATTCTCAGGTAGTATTCACATGTCACAGATGTGCCTAGGGTGTCAGGATACATGCTTCTTTTTTTTTTTTTTTTATTTAAGAAAGGATTAATTAACAAAACCATAGGGTAGAAGGGGTACAACTCCACACAATTCCCACCGCCCAATCTCCATATCCCACCCCCTCCCCCGATAGCTTTCCCATTCTCTATCCCTCTGGGAGCATGGACCCAGGATCATTGTGGGTTGCAGAAGGTAGAAGGTCTGGCTTCTGTAATTGCTTCACCGCTGAACATGGGCGTTGACTGGTCGATCCATACTCCCAGTCTGCCTCTCTCTTTCCCTAGTAGGGTGGGTCTCTGGGGAAGCTGAGCTCCAGGACATATTGGTGGGGTCTTCAATCCAGGGAAGTCTGGCCGGCATCCTGATGACACCTGGAACCTGGTGACTGAAAAGAGAGTTAACATACAAAGCCAAACAAATTGTTGAGCAATCCTGGTCCCAAAGCTTGGAAAAGTGGAGAGGAAGTATTAGGGAGGTACTCACTGCAAACTCTAGTGTACTTCTGCTTTCTTGCTTTGGTGCCATACTCCAAACTCAGTCAATTTCTGCTTTGCGTTTCTACTTCTTTTTTTTTTTTTTACATGCATAACATTCCCCAGATTCCCATTCAACAATACAAGCCCCACTATTTAATTCATCATTTTTCATGGACCTGTATTCTCCCCACCCACCCACCCACCCACCCCAGAGTCTTTTACTTTGGTGTAATACTCCAATTCCATTTCAGGTTCGACTTGTGTTTTCTTTTCTAATCTTGTTTTTCAACTTCGGCCTGAGAGTGAGATCATCCCGTATTCATCCTTCTGTTTCTGACTTATTTCACTCAACATGATTTTTTCAAGGTCCATCCAAGATTGGCTGAAAACGGTGAAGTCACCATTTTTTACAGCTGAGTAGTATTCCACTGTGTATATATACCACAACTTGCTCAGCCACTCATCTGTTGTTGGACACCTGGGTTGCTTCCAGGTTTTGACTATTACAAATTGTGCTGCCAAGAACATATGTGTACACAGATTTTTTTTGGATAGATATGTTGTGTTCCTTAGGATATATCCCCAGGAGAGGAATTGCAGGATCATAGGGTAGTCTATCATGTCAGATATGAGAATAGCTGTTCCTGCCCTTTTTTGTGGGCCATTGGCTTGAATGATAGTTTTCCATCCTTTCACTTTAAGTCTGTGTTTGTCTTGTTGCGTTAGGTGAGTTTCCTGTAGACAACATATTGTTGGGTTGTGTTTTCTGATCCATCTTCCTACTCTGTGTCTTTTAATAGGTGAATTCAGGCCATTCACATTTATTGATATCAAAGATTGAAGATATTTTAACGCCATTCTTGTAGAGTTTTAGAGTGTTTTGATATGTGTTCTATTTGTGGTGGTCTGGTTGTTTATAGGAAACCTTTCAGAACTTCGTTCAAGGCAGGCTTGGTGATGGTTGCTTCCTTCAACTGTTGCTTGTCTGAGAAGGTTTTGATGCTTCCATCTAGTCTGAATGACAATCTAGCAGGATATAGTATTCTTGGCTGAAAGCCTTTCTCATTGAGCACTCGATAGATATCTTGCCATTCTCTTCTGGCCTGTAGTGTTTGTATGGAGAAGTCTGCTGCTAATCTTATGGGTTTTCCTTTGTAGGTGACTCTTTGTTTTTCTCTTGCAGCCTTGAGGATCCTTTCTTTATCCTTATTCCTTTCCAATCTAAGTATGACATGTCTTGGTGTCTTTAGGTCTGGGTTAATTCTGTTTGGGACCCTCTGGGCTTCTTGAATCTTTATGTCTTTGGTGTTGTCTAGACTAGAGAAATTTTCAGCTATTATGGCCTGGAGAACGCTTTCTTCCTCTCCTTCTCTTTCTTCCTCTGGTAAGCCAATAATGCATATATTGTTTCTTTTGAAGTCATCCCATAGGACTCTGTTGTTGTTTTCAGCATCTCTTAATCTCTTTTTGAGATCTCTTACTTCTTCTTTAGTTGTCTCTAATTCATCCTCAATCTTGCTAATTCTGTCTTCAGCCTCATTGATCCTATTCTCTCTGCCCTCTACTGCTTTCTGGAGTTCATCTATTTTGTTGCCCTTCTCTGATACTGTTTTAGCTTGTTCAGCTAGTTGCCTTCTTAGCTCAGCAATTTCAGCTTTCAGCTCTCTAATAACCATGATATTATTAGAATTTTCTTCCATATTCTCATTTGTTGTTCCTGCAGTTCTGATTACAATTTTTTCAAATTCTTTACTCACTCCTGTTATTATTTCCTTAGCTAATGTTTGGATGTTGAACTCGTTGTTTTGTGCTTCGCCCTCTGGAGGACTTTTAGCTGGACTCTTGTCCTGGTTCGAGTCTCCATTATTTTTTCTTGTTGTTTTAACCATTTTATATAAGTTAACAGTTTTTTCAATCCCTGAGTTGGAGTTCAGTGGTGTAAAAGCCTTTTTTTTTTCCCCCTGTAGGCTATGGTAGCCTGAGGGCTTTTAAACTATCAATAGGCTTCTTGGCTTAATCAATGACTCCTGACCAAGAGATAAAGCAGGGTGTGGCAGAGATAATCCAGTGGTTATGCAAAGAGACTTTCACAGCCCTTCAGCTATGCCACCGAGGTATAGGTCTTCTCCTGAGTTTCCCGGTTAGATCTCTGTGCCCTGGTGTCCCTCCCTGTTGCTGCTCCAGATTCTGAGGGTAGTAGCAATGGAGACTCAGAGTTGTACTTGGTGAGTCTCTGGGGAGTCCTTTCCTCCCTTCAGCTGTCCCCTTGTTGGTGGAGCAGACTGGAGGTGGTGTCTCCACTGACAGACTGTCGAACTGTTAGCAGTCACTTAATCTCTCCTTAGGCCCCTCTCTCCTCTCTGTCACCAGCCACACGTGTTTGTACTCACGGGTGATTTACTGGGTTTCTGTGGTCATTCTAGTCCTGTCTTTTCGGTCCAGGTGGTCTCCTTTGGTATTCCTAGTTGATCCGGGAGAGGAGAGGAGAGGAGAGAAAGCTATCTGCTGCTCGTAGCTCCGCCTCCGGAAGTCGAATCCCCGATACATGCTTCTTAAGTGCAAGGCAGGAACTCAAGTCTCCCTAAGCATGGCCATTCCTTACATGAATAGCAGGAATGACTGGAACAGCTCGGTTCTTTCAAAACTGTTACCCTTCAGTTACCCTGGCTAAAGTAACTCGGTCTAGAGCTAATTGTAGATTGCTTTTAAATACAGTGTGAGGGGTCTCCAATTCATAATTCTCCTTTTTGCTTATTGAAGAGATAAAAGTGTGTGTGTGTGTGTGTGTGTATTCATTGTCAGAGAATAAATTTAGCAGAATAAAGTCAAAATAATGTTTTTTTTGTTTTTTTGCTTTGTTTTGTTTTGTTTTAAATATTTATTTTATTTATTTATTCCCTTTTGTTGCCCTTGTTGTTTTATTGTTGTTGTCGTTGTTGGATAGGACAGAGAGAAATGGAGAGAGGAGGGGAAGACAGAGAGGAGGAGAGAAAGATAGACACCTGCAGACCTGCTTCACCGCCTGTGAAGCGACTCCCCTGCAGGTGGGGAGCCGGGGTTCGAACCGGGATCCTTATGCCGGTCCTTGTGCTTTGCGCCACCTGCGCTTAACCCGCTGCACTACAGCCCGACTCCCCAAAATAATGTTTTAAGATCTCAGATATTCTAATGTATGGGTTATAACATTTTATTATAGGTTAAATTTATATTTCCCTCATGACTATTAACATTAAGCCGCATATATATGTATGTATATATATACATATATATATTCTATATATTTTTAAAGAGCCAGAGTTTACCTTTCAAGGTAATTATTTTTCTTTCTCCCTCTCTCTCTCTCTCTCTGTCTGTCTGTCTCTTTTTTTTATTCTACTACCTCCAGAATTATCACTGGGGCTCAGTGCAAACATTACAAATCCACAGCTCCCAGAGTCCATTTTTCTTTTTGCCTATTTTATTTGATAGGACAGAGAAATTGAGAGGTGTGGGAGAACGAAAGACACCTGCAGAACTGCTTCACTGCTTGTGAAGAGTCCCCCACACACACACACCTGGCCCCCTCAAGGCACTTATTTTCATTTAGATAAAAACAGAGTTCGGCAGTAACTGCCTTCAAGTGCCCTCTTTCTTTTTTGCATCACCCTCTGTTGTTAGGTAATGGGCACAGAGTTGTCATAGAGACAGGGTGGACCATTTGGCCAGCAGTGAAGTTCTGAATTTATCATCCTACTATTAAATATGTTCACTCCAGTTTTTTTTTTTAGATACTCTTAATATAAGAAGTACCCTCTCTGTTCCTATTTTGTTGGCAAGTTTGTAATATAAGTAGTTGTTGCTCAAGATACAGCCATAGGTGGCTGATGAGATTAAAATGATATGACATATGTGGAGAGAGATACTACTCAGATAATGAAAAGAAAAAAATGAAATTCCACTTACAACAACATGCATGAATGGAATTTGAGATGATTAAGTAAAATCAATGAAAATGAGAAATAACGAATTATTTCACTCATCTGTAGATTATAATGAAACAATCAAACTAAACCAAACAAAAAACTACATCTATCCACTGAGTCGCCCACTTTCCAGGTCACAAAAGTGACTCCTAGACTCTAACAATGAAATAGTAGTTTGCAGAGTGGATGGGAGTAGAGATGGGGGGTGGAGTAGAGAGCTATCAGTTGACTTTTGTTAGAAATACTAAACTCTTTTGGTATGATGGTGTGATGTCATACATTTGAAGAATTGTGAGTGGGGGCTGGATGGTGGTGCACTGGGTTAAGCACACATAGTATAAGCACAAAGACTCACACAAGCATCTGGGTTCGAGTCCCTGACTCCCCACCTGCAATGGGGACACTTCACAAGCAGTGAAGCAGGTCTATAGGTATTTATCTTTCTCTGTTCTTCTCTTGTCAATTTCTTTCTGTCCTATCCAATAAGATGAGGAAAAAAAAAAAAAAAAAGGTTGTCAGGAACAGTGGATTCATAATGCCAGCAACAAGCCCCAGTGATAACCCTGGGAAAAAAAAAAAAAAGAATTGTAACATCGTGACTGTAAAACATGCACAATGCTGTAAACCAATGTTACCTTATACTAAGACAAAGAAGGAAGGGAGGAGATTGAAGAAGGGAGCTTCCCTTGGTTCCATAGCTTCCTTGCATGTGGGTTGTGCCTGAGATTCACACAAGGCAATGAACAATCTGGCCCAGTGAGCTTTATCTCTAGTCCCAGAGATTTGATTTAATTTTGTGGTGTGTGTGTGTGTGTGTGTGTGTGTGTCAGAGAGACAGAGAGAGATAGGTTGACTGACTGACCAGAATACCAGTCCAGTACTTATGATCCAAAGCATAAGTATCCAAACTCAAAACGTTTACAGCTTTGCCATGTGTTCAGCAGGTTCAAGCTTTGCCCCCACCACGTTGAAGGAAGCTTGTATGCTATAGTCTCTTTATATCTCTATCTTAGAAAAAAGAAGGAGAAGGAGGGGGAGGGGGAGATGGAAAAGGAGAAGAGAAGGAAGAGAAAAGAGAAAGGGGTGGGTGGGTTGTAGCTCAGCAGGTTAAGGGCACATGGCATGAAGCACAAGGACCTACGTAAGGATCCCGGTTAGAGCCATAGCTCCCCACCTGCAGGGGGGTCGCTTCACAAGTGATGAAGGCGGTATGCAGGTGTCTATCTTTCTCTCCCCCTCTCTGTCTTTCCCTCCTCTCTCCATTTCTCTCTGTCCTATCCAACAGTATCATCAATGACAATAATAATAATAACCACAACAAAGGGCATCAAAAGGAAAAAATAGCCTCCAGGAGCAGTGGATTCATGGTGCAAGCACCGAGCCCCAGCAATAACCCTGGAGGTCAAAAAAAAAAAAAAAAAAAAAAAGAGAGAGAGAGAGAGAGAAAGGGAGTGTTTTTAATTAGTAATTCTAATAATTCATAACCTGTTGATTGTTTTCCATTTCCTGCTGCCGCCATTTTCTGGATACATGGTGAATTACCATGACTTCTGTACTGACCACTGTTAATGTATAAACTCGTGTCCTGCTGTAATCTTCTTTCTGTAATCCAATTTTGATTTAATTAGCTGTCATACCACAACTTCTGTCTCAGTTTTCATGGGTGTGGTTCAAATCTCCGTGCAGGTCTAAAAATACTGTTTGCCTGAACTTGTCCACACTGAAAAGTGAGCCTTTGACATCTTCAGGGCTGTATGCAGAATTAAAGGCTACTCTCCTCTGACTGTCTCTAATCTGAGAGTCTCTCTTCACTCTCCAGTAACCCAGAGGTTACCTGGCTGGGCTCTCTAGTTACAATGATGGACTTTTGATAGAAATTGGCATCGATCTTGTAACTATCTACTTCTAGCAGGTGGCTCAGTGAGTAGGGTTTAACCCAGGGATAAAGCATAAAAGGAGACAATGGGAAGTGTGCCGCTTGAATTCATATTTCTATTCCCTTCTACATCTATTTACTGTTTAGAATCCTGAAACAGCATTTCCCCTGCTACTGTATGTGATGATTAATTTAAGATTTATTTATCTATTAACTAATGAGAGATGGCGGCAAAAGGGGGGTGATGAGAGAGAAACAGCATCATTCTGGCACATGCAATTCTGGGGACTGAACTCAGGGGTCCAACACTTTATTCACTGTGTCACTTCCAGGGGTGCTTCCCCCAGGTAGTTTAGTTGCAGTTAGGAGAATTGTTGGATTATAATCAGTTTATACCACCATTATAAATTATATTGGTGGTATAAATTATAATCAATTTATAATTTATACCACCATGCAGAACTCTTTCTACATAAATCAACAATTCTCAAACTTCAGCATAAATATATCATTCATATAATCAAGTTAGTGAATCATGGCATCACACACCTAAAACTAAAGGCATCAGGAATTAGACTAGATTATATCAAGTGCTACCACGTATAGTAAAACTAACTCATTTTTTTAAATAAATTTATTTATTTATTTATAGAACTTCTTTTTAATATTTTATTTATTTATTTATTTATTGAATAGAGATGGGAAAACTGATAGAAAAAGGGACAGAAAGAAAGAGATTTGTAGCTTAACTACTCATAAAATTTTCAGCCTGAAGGGCACTTGAACCTGGGTCCTTGTGCATTGTAACATGTGCACTCTACCAGGTGTACCACCACTCAGCCCCCAAGCTCCGTTTATAAAATGTTTCCTTGATTTCTACTCAACAAATATTATTAAGCACCTAGTATGCATCAAAGATGGTTTTATTTATTTAATTTTATATATGTTTTATTTGTTTTCTTTTCATGAGAGAGACAGACAGAGATAGAGTTAGGCCAGAGTACTGCTCAGCTCTGGCTTATGGTGGCTCTGAGGATTGAACCTGGGACTTTGGAGCCTCAGGCATGAAAGACTTTTTGTATATGATTATGCTATTTCCCCAGCCCTTAAAGACTGTTTTAGATTGTGGGAAATATGGTAGTGAACGGAATGTACAAGGATGCATACTTTATAAACAATTGGTTGGAATAAAAACTTTCTTTTAAATTTATTAATGAGAGAGACAGAGGAAACAAGAGAAAGAAAATTAGACATCACCATGGTACAAGTGCTGCTGGGGAACAAACTCAAGATTTCATGCTTGAGAGTTCAATGCTTTTTCCATGATACTACCTTCTGGACTGTGGAGGAAATGTGTAATGTGCTAAATAAACGAAAGCATCCAGGAGATTGTTCCGTGGCTGAGCACAGGACTTCATGCACGAGGCCCCAGGTTCAACCTCTAGTGCCACTTAAGCCACAGCTGACCAGCACTCTGAGATCTGCCTAGCTATCATATAAAAATAACTAAACTTTTTTAAAATCCCAGAAAGAAAGAACCCTTCCGCACCTGTCTAGCCTTGTGTGGAATCATTCTGAGAAGAATGCTGGGAACGTGTGAACTCCCTCAAATTAACACCTCACTGACACCATATGGTGTTAGTCTCACCAAATCAGGTAAGTGAGGAGCTGAGGCACAGCTAAGAGTGAACAAAACAACAGATATGTTGTGAGTTTTTCCCAGAGATTACACAAATAGATCTCTCTGTTTTAATCCCTTAAAATTAATTTCAGAAGATGAAGAACATGTATATCAACATGTTAACTGGAAACCTAAAACCCATTTTCAAATTCCTACCACCCCACAGTCAGGAAATCTCTAGAAACTGTCTAGGTCTCTGAGCTGCTGGTGCCTGACAGGGGCTCTGGCCTCTATTTTTTCATTCTCCCATCTTCTCTTTTCTGCTACCTCCCTCCCTCCCTACCCCCTTCAATCCTTGCCAGTCAAATGTCTGTTATTCCTCACGTAGGACAGTGTCAATTTTCCTTTCCTCAATTTCTTGCCCAAAGCTAGAAACAAAGACATTAAGACCCACTCGCTAGTCACCATTCACTCTACCTTCTCTGAGTGAAAAGAGTATTCTCCCTTTCTGCAGGGCTAGCCCGAGGGTGTTTCTTCCCGGGCACGTGCTCTCCAGGTTGGAGAGAATTCGACCTGAGCCAACCTAGGCTGCTGCTTACTCAGCAATGCAGGAGAGGAACCAGGAACTCTTGTGGCTGAGCAGGAACGCAATGCAATGTGTTTTTTGATCAGAAAAGAATCTGCCTTTATATCTTCCGAGGCTGAAGTGGCCAGCCAGAAAAGGAAGTGGGCAGGAGAGTGGGTGGAGAGAAGGAAAAGAGCAAGAATTTCATCCAACCAGTGGGGATTAAACCAATGCCCTGCAGGCAAGGCGAGTCTCAGACAAAACAATGATTATGTAAATTGACCACAGCTTTAAGCAATGCAGGGGGCCTGGCATAATAACCAACACCTTTCCATTTGGGGTCAGGTAAAATTTGAGGTCTGGGTGTGCTACTGGAAGGTAAGGGTGTGTGTGTGTGTGTGTGTGTGTGTGTGTGTGTGTGTGTGTGTGTGTTTAGCTAGAAACGGGGAAACAGAAGGGCAGAGAGAGAAAGTGAAAGAGTCTATAGCACTAAAACTTCCTTCAAACTTCCTGGTGAGGACCAGGTTCAAACCCCAGTCAGACCCCTGGAACCCCACCTCCCCTAAGCCTTACCACACTAGGGAAAGATAGAAACACACTGGGGGTATGGGTTGACCTGTCAATACCCATGTCCAGCAGAGAAGCAATTACAGAAGCCAGACCTTCCACCTTCTGCTCCCCATAAAGATCTTTGATACACACTCCCAGAGGGATAAAGAATAGGGAACATTCCAATGAAGGGGATGGGATGGAATGTGGAAATCTGGTGGTAGGAATTGTATGGATTTGTACCCCTCTTATCCCATAGTCTTGTCGATCATTATTAAATAAATAACAATAATAATAAGTTGAAAATAAGAAAACATAAAGCAAAACTTGGACTGGGTTTGATTTATTGCACCAAAGTAAAGGACTCTGGGGTGGGGGAAAGTGTTCAGGTCCTGGAACATGATGGTGGAGAAGGACCTAGAGAGGCTGAATTGTTCTGTGGAAAACTGAGAAATGTTACACATGTACAAACTACTGTATTTTACTGTTGACTGTAAACCATTAATCCCCCCAAAAACCAAAACAGTCATGACACTTGCTAAAACACAGCACTAAGAGTTATTTTATCAGCCCAGAAGTCCTATTTTAACCCCCAAACTTAGGGAGGGAGTAGACAAAGACTCTACTGTCTTCATGTCACCTAGAAGTAGATAAGAGAGAGACAGGTATATTTTTCTCTCTACAAATATCTCTAACAATATACTTGAGTAGGCAACATCTAAGTGAACCAGCAAATTATATAGTCCCATGCAGGAGTTTAAATAGTTATAATTTTTTTTTTTCTATCGTAAGGCTGCTTTACAGATAGGCTTGATTTTAGTAGCAATGTTACCTACCTAGTTCTGCTCTGGCATTGTTGTTGGGATGAGACAGCACAGCACAGCCTCCCAGGCCAGGCTCATCGCAGAGGTCATTAGCTAGATATGCCCCCCAGCCCATAAGGGTAACCCTCTTCCTCTGTCTCAACGTCATCTTCAGCATAATCCTCTCTGTTAAGTGCCCTAAGGCAGCCATGACAATTAATCAGTACTGGGACAGATGTTAAATTGTATTTTCCCTCTAGACTTTGTGTTAGTGATAAGAACTTTCTTGGAAAACTGTTTTCATCAAAAAAAAAATTACAGTTCTGTCAAGGAATGACTAATTGAGAAAACAATGTCCATTTTTACTCTTTCAAGGTTACAAGAAGAGATGAAAGAAACAAGATTAAAAGCAGCAGCATCTTCAAGTCACACAAAAAAATTAAGTATACATAACTGAAGAAAATATGCATTTAGACCAACAGAAAGATCTTTTTTAAATAACAAGTATTTCCTCCCCGTCTGCTTCATAAAAAAATGCAATTCTGGAAGCAATTTGGCAAATTTACTACATGTAGATTATAATTAAGTTTAGACAGAAATCATTTGCTTTCTGGAAAAGTGGTCAGTAAACTCAAGGACAGGGAGATCAAGTTCAAGTCAGGCAGAAAGAGATCCAATACATGATACAGCTCTCACTACCTGCTAAATGGTTGGAATTGCTATGATTCATCCATTATACTACACCGGTATGTTGCAGTAACATCTAACACATTTATAACTTTAACTGCAGAGATGTTATGAACATGATCATTTTAATTCATTTTGCATCGCACATAAACTAGAGATGAATTTGTATTTATATACCACCACCATCCAGCCTAGAAATGCAGGGGCAGATTCTTCTTAAAAAAAAAATGGGGGGGGGGGGCAAGGCGGTAGCGCAGCGGGTTAAGCACACATGGCGCAAAGCACATCCACCAGTGTAAGGATCCGGATGCCAGCCCCCGGCTCCCCACTTGCAAGGGGGTTGCTTCACAAGTATCTTTCTCTCCCCCACTCTGTCTTCCCCTCCTCTCTCAATTTCTCTTTGTCCTACCCAACAACAACAATAATGACAACAACAAAAGCAACAAAAATGAAGGGAAAAAAAATGACCTCCAGGAGCAGTGGGTTCCTAGTGCAGGCACCGAGCCCCAGCAATAACCCTGGAGGCAAAAAAAAAAAAAAATCAGGAGGGAAAACACAAAGCAGTTGATGTACTGCACCAAAGTAAAGGACTCTCAGGTGGAGAGAGCGTTCAGGTCCTGGAACATGATGAAGGAGGAGGACCTAGGTGAAGAGTTAAAGTGTTATGTGGAAAACTGAGTAATGTTACACATGTACAGTCCTATATTTTACTGTTGACTGTAAACCATTAGTCCCCCCCCAATAAAGGAAAAATAAATAATAATAAAATCAACTCTTGAAAAAAAAAAAACCTGCTCTTTTTCACTAAGAGGCCTGCTCCATTCCGAAGAATTTTAATTTCTGCTTCATAGGGAAAAGTCCCAAAAAAAAATGTAGGTTCCATATTATTAGAGGACTGAGGGTATATGTATATTATATATATGAAGGTTGGGGAGACAGCATAATGGTTCTGCAAATGTCTGTCATGCCTGAGACTTCTAAGTCCCAAGTTCCATCCCCAGCACCACCATAAGCTAGAGCTGAGTAGGGGTCTGGTCATTCTCCCTATGTCTTATCTCTCTGAATCTTCCTGTCATTAAAATAAAACAATTTTTAATCAAATAATGATTAAAAAATAAAACACGTTTTTATAATTTTATTTATGATTTTTCTTTAGCATTTGCCAAATATATACTGTGTATCATACTTTTCCCTCCTTCACAAAATACTCTAGACCTGTGTTTGGTTTTACTAAGATCTTTAGCAGATATTCTTACCCTTTTTAAAGAAAAGTATAAACAGCTGAAAGTAAAGAAATCTCATGTTTCCATTAAAAACAAAGCAAAAAAAAAACTACTCCAGAAAGCGGAAGAGAGAGGGGGGAGGGGGGAGACACTGAGGAAAAAAACAGTTGCCTCCTCTTAGATCTGAAGCTGGCACTGACTTGTGATAAAGAGAGAAGATCTTGCCTGAATACTGCAGAGGTTTGAATTATCTTTCATTCAAATAATCTGTCAAGGTAGTGTCTCTTGAAAATGCCAGCTCTGGAAAGTTTGAGGTGATCTGTTCTAAACACTTTCAGTTCTCAATCGCATGATGCTGGTTTTTTTTGTATGTTTTTTTTTTGCCTCCAGGGTTATTCCTGGGGCTCAGTGCCTACACCATGAATCCACTGCTCCTGGAGGCCATTTTTTTCTCTTTTGTTGCCCTTGTTTATTGTTGTTGTTGTTATTACTGTCGTCGTTGTTGGATAGAACAGAGAAATTGAGAGAAGAGGGGAAGACAGAGACAGGCAGAGAAAGATAGACACCTGCAGACCTGCTTCACCGCTTGTGAAGCGACCCACCTGCAAGTGGGGAGCCGGTGGTTCAAACCCGGATCCTTACGCTGGTCCTTGCACTTCGCACCATGTGTGCTTAACCCACGGATCTACCGCGGTCCCCGCATGATGCTTTTAATAACTGATACTGTAGCTTTGAAGGTTTTCATCCTCAGCTTCTAAAACACACTTCACGCCAAACAACTTGGCATTTGCCAAAACAAGCAAATAAACAAGACACCTGCAGTTCCCCTGCTGGTATTTACTTTCCAGGTTTTTCTTTAAAGATCTTTATATCATCTAAGACTTCATCTCAAAAGTTAACTTGTTTATGCCTTTCCTTATTCTTTTTACCCTGCCCCTACCTTCATTATTTTTTGTCTTAGACATTACTTTAAATTTGTTATTTGTGTAACTCTGAACACACATTACTTAATCATCTGTTTCTACCAAGAGATCCTGAAGCTAGATCTTTCTTTCCTTTGAGATCTCACCCTGCGTCTATTTACATGGAACTGAATCGGTTGCTAAATTGTTGACGGTTAACTTTGATTAATAATTTCAAAGGAGAGACTCTGGCGCAACATATGAAGGCTGACCAAACACCTCCTGCCCAGAACATTCTGTTTTCACATTCTCAGGTCTTGTTTTATGATGCTATACGTTTTCCAGTATACCCTACTGTTCTGCCTTTCGTAATCATGTCCTGTTTTCACAACATAAATCCAATCAAGCAGAACACTAAGGACGTCATCCTCTGCAAAGAAGTGGAGCCCTGGTTATGGGACAAACAATTTGCAGAATGAAGTAGAAATAGACAGAATGAAATAACATGAAGAACACTATTGTAAGCTAGCTATAAGATTTCCTACATGAACATCAAATTTTCTGGGGTTTTTTGTTTAATCTTTATTGTATAAAGACAGCCAGAAATCAAGAGAATAGAGGGAGATAGGAGGAGAAACAGAGAGACACCTGCAGCACTCAAAAAGCTTTCTCCCTGCAGGTGGGGACCAGGGGCTCAAACTCAGATCCTTGCACATTGTAACATGTTCACTCAACCAGGTGCACCACACAGCACCACTTCTATGTTTCTTTACAGTGGACTTTGTTCTGCCTTCTTTCTGATTCACCTCACTAGTCAGTGTATTTACAGTTAACTTCTGTCTTACATGTCAAATCTGTGATTCCAGTGAGTGTATATGCCACTGCCCTCTTTCTGCCTCCTACCTGCTACTCTTGTTGGCAAATTGCTTAACAAAGACCCCCTTTGCTTCCTTCTTTCTACACGTTGCCTGTTGTGAATTCTTGAGCAGATCTGTAAGGTGGGTCATAGGCAAACACACCTTATGACTGACTTAAACTTTCAATTTCTGCTGTTCCAATCCAATGTCACCATGATATAGTGGCAGGGGCTAAGTTGTATCCCCCTCTCAATTATATATTAAAGACATAAACCTAAATACCCCAGAGTGTGAACTTATATGAAATCTTTTTTTATATATAGAAATGACCAAGTTAAAGTTAGGGTGGCCCCCAATCCAATAAGATTATTGTCCTCATCAAAAGGGGGCATATAGACATAGAAATACATATATAGGGGGCCGGGCAGTGGCATGCCGGGTTAAGTGCACACCATCTGCAGAAGGAAATATTCTGCTAACACCTAGATTTTGAGCTTCTAGTCTCCAATTCTGAGAGACAATATCTGTTTGTCTCCTAAGCTGTGGTCCTCTGCCATAGCAGTTCAAGCTAATTAATGCATATTATAATTTCACAATAATTTTTCTACACATTTTGAAATTTATCATCTTCACTAGTTATTTTCTTAATTCCCTCACTTGAATTTGACACATTGCCGTGGGTCTGGTCTTGACAATCTTTTCAACTGCCAACATTCCTGTTATTATTTTATTATAACACTTCCAATGGGGAGGGGGATATTACATACATCATCATTCATCTGTCAGACAATGATTGAGAACCCATCAGGTTCAACAAAGTTCCACAAGTCCTAAAGGTGTTGAGGGCATAAGATCATCAAATATGTTCCTTTGATCCCAAGCACACAATCTACCATAAAGGACCAGACCAGTCTACTGAATTTTAAGATGTTAACACTGTGTCCAAATATGTTTGTAAATTCCCAAATACTAGTGGATAATTCCATCAATGATCTCTCTCGTAGTTCAAATGGATATACTGATTCCCACACCACAAGGTTGGTTTGGCAGTTTGATAAAATAAGCTATCACAGGATTTACCCTGGAGGCCCTGAGGTATTTCAACTCTGAGGGGTTGTCTAGGCTTTCAGACCTTCTCTGTGACTCACACATGCAGACTGGCCTCAGCAAAGTGTTACAGAGGAGGCTCTAAGCCTCCCTCAATGTCCTCAGACGTGAAGAGTTCATCCTGTACAAGTGGTTAAACTTTAAAGCAAGGAGGGATTTGTGATAAGGGAAAAATGCTGTCTCTCTGAATTAAAGACACAGGTTAAGGAACTCAGAAGAAAAGGGGATGGACTGAAGTCCTTGTTGACTATGGTAGAGGAAGATGACGGCTTGGTGAAGGTTGAGGTGTGATGATAACTGTCTTGGGAAGATAAGAACTATGACAACAACAGTCCTGTAAAGCAATAAGTCCTCAGTAAACTGATATTGAAGCTGGAAGAGGAGGAAGAGAAAAGGAAAAAGAAGAAGGACACAATGTTGTTTTCGCCGGGCTGGCTTCAAGAGCGGGTAACAGACGACCCAGGACTCATGGTTGAGCTGTAGGCAGTATCTCTTTATTCATGCAGGACACAGCGCAATCTATACCAAGCTAAGCTAAACTAAAAACTACAAACAATCTTGTCCTTATAAATATACTAGCCCAGTAGGGTGGGAACAGGATGCGACGCAGAGAGTGTGGAGAGAAAAGTGACTGGTGAAAATCAGGGTATGACAAGGAGAGGGGGCGGAGCAGGTAAGAATTCTATCACTGAACCACCAATGCCCTGGAGGGAGGGTGGTGCTTGTTAACAGCGGTTATGTAAATAGAATGCAGTGGTTATGTAAATAGAATAGCGTTAAGCAGGGGGGATTAAACTAATGAAACAGAAGGGGTTTTTAGAAGCATACCAACAATTCCCCCTTTCTTTTTAACTAATGGCCATAGTATCAGGATTGTGGGGTGAAAAGAAACCTATATGGTACAGGCGTTTTCAAAAACACTGGCATAAGACATGGAAAACAAAATAGGCGAGCAGCAATAACCAGTGTGATGCCAAGGGGAACGTTTCTTGCCTTAAAGGGCAAGGCCTAGCAGGCGAAAGGGCATTTCTTGCCTCTGGGAGCGCTTCATACCTCTGGGGGCATCTCTTGCCTCAAAGGGTGTTTCCTGCCTCTGTGGGCATTTCTTGCCTCTTGGGGCGCTTCATGCCTCTGTGGGCATAACCTAATAAGGAGGGGGAGTTTTCTGCCTCTGGGAACAGAGCCTGCAGGTGAGGGAACATGGTCTATAAAGTCTCAAGGCAATTGGCTGAAGTTAGTCTTTGAGAAATACAGCAGCATATACCAGTAAGTCCGATGGAGGTGTCAGTCCAAAGTAGCTGACCACAGAAGAAAATGCCAAGGGATGAAACGCTGCATGTCTGTCTCGATGGGGAATGTCAGCCACCAGAATTCTGCTTTTCTGTAGAGAGTGAGCTTTGGAGTCTGTGAATCTGTTTCTTCAGGTCATGCCAGGTCACATCATTGCTTTCCAGGGGTGTGTTGTAGTCATTCCATCTTGTGGGCGATGTCAGAGAACAGGGGTCCAAATGGATTTCCGGGAATTCCATTTGAGCAGATGTTTTTTCATGTGAAGATTTGACAGCTGAAATTCACTTACTTGTCAAACAAAACTTGTAGCAGAATAGAAGTTTACTATAGTTGATAACTCCACTATAATTGGAATTCTTTTCTAGTATGATTTTAAGGTTGGTTTAAACAGTTTAAACTCAATAAAATGTGGAAAGGTAAACAGAAGAATCACGGTTAAAAGCCTCAGGCATGAGAATAATTAACATAATCATTCCACTATCTGCCCCATCCATAACTCATACCGTTTCGGGATTAAACGTTTCAGATTTATGCCAAGACGTAAACAAGAAATCAAAGGAGGGAAAAAACAATTTTTTGGATTGTTTTTGGATGTCTCTAGAAATCATGGCTGCGTCCAGCATTTTTTTTAAGTCAATGTCATACAAAAATTCAGTCATTCAAACCACTCTCTTATGATAGGCAACTTGAACCAGATTATCCAGATCTCACCATGTAGTATCATGAGTCCCCAGAGGGCATCCTAGTCCAAAAAGCTCTTCGAAATTCCATTTAGGGTGCTTCTGACTGTTCCTGCTGGATTGCTTCAGGCACCCATTTTTCTTTTTTTTTTCTTTTTTTTTTAATATTTATTTTATTTATTTCCTTTTGTTGCCCTTGTTGTTTTATTGTTGTAGTTATTATTGTTGTTGTCATTGTTGGATAGGACAGAGAGAAATGGAGAGAGGAGGGGAAGACAGAGAGGAGGAGAGAAAGACACCTGCAGACCTGCTTCACTGCTTGTGAAGCGACTCCCCTGCAGGTGGGGAGCCGGGGTTCGAACCGGGATCCTTATGCCGGTCCTTGTGCTTTGTGCCACCTGCGCTTAACCCGCTGCACTACAGCCCGACTCCCCAGGCACCCATTTTTAAAAGTGTCTTCTCATCGAAGAAAGAATCCAATCAGGAGAGTAGAACTAACCACGTGTCTCCATTCTTAGGGATTGCCAGGGTACTCGAGAATGCTCCTCAAATTAAAGTAGTCCTTCTCCATGGGAAACATTCGAGAAGAAGTCCAGAAAGTCCCAGGGGAAATCTCCATGCATATCCCAAGGTCTACGATCATGGTCATAAAGAACCAAATTGTGGCCCGGAGCAAAATGTAGTCCTTTTCCTCAGGAAACATGGGCGAGGGAATCCAGAAAGTCCAAGGAGAAATCTCCATGCATCTCCCAAGCTCTATGATTAGGGTCACAAGAAATCAAAGTTCCCGGTCAGGGAAACAAAGTGTGGCCCAGAGCAAAATGTTCCAGAGACAGAGTAACTGTCTCATGATGAAACAGTAGAGGCTTTGGCAAACCTCGTCGTAAGTAGAAGAGAAGACCATAGTGCATCGGTAGGCAAAGTCTTCACTTATCTGGGAGTTGCGCAGGTCCGGCCCCACGTTGGGCGCCATTATGTTGTTTTCGCCAGGCTGGCTTCACAGGCGTGTAACAGATGACCCGGGACTCATGGTTGAGCTGTACGCAGTATCTCTTTATTCATGCAGGACACAGCGCAATCTATACCAAGCTAAGCTAAACTAAAAACTACAAACAATCTTGTCCTTATAAATATACTAGCCCAGTAGGGTGGGAACAGGATGCGACGCAGAGAGTGTGGAGAGAAAAGTGACTGGTGAAAATCAGGGTATGACAAGGAGCGGGGGCAGAACAGGCAAGAATTCTATCACTGAACCACCAATGCCCTGGAGGGAGGGTGGTGCTTGTTAACAGCAGTTATGTAAATAGAATGAAGTGGTTATGTAAATAGAATAGTGTTGAGCAGGGGGGATTAAACTAATGAAACAGAAGGGGTTTTTAGAAGCATACCAACAACACAATAGTAGTTTGAAGACTGAATTGCTTGTTATTTGTGAATATGTTGTTTTGTTTTTGCTTTTGACTTATGAATATGTAAGAAGGGCCATAGAACTATAGAATTTCCCCCACTTTATGTGATCATAAAAACATTTCAGCAAGGAGAAAGTGTCATGAGACACTAGGGCATGACACACTACAGGCAAACTCAGCTTGGGATGCAAAATGAATTCTGAACTCCCGAGCATAAATCTCTGAGCAGGTCACTCATCCTGCCTTTAGATTGTTCTCTTACGATTTTCCTTTTTCATCACCACCAATTCAGGCTGTAGCCTGTTCTATATTTTCCACAATTTGGTGCACGATGTGCAGTCTGCTTTTCTCTGCTTCCCACCTCCTCTCTCCTTCCTAGAATGAAGTAATCACTTGACACTGGAGAGGAAAAAAATATTAACTTATCCCTTAATGTCTGGCAAAATCTCTTGTTCTATTACTCCATTTTATTTTTTTTTTATTTCTTTATTGAGGGATTAATGTTTTGCAGTCGATTGTAAATACAGTAGTTTGTAAATGCATAAGATTTCCCAGTTTTCCACCGTTCTATATTTTTATTTTATTAATGATTTAATATTGATTTACAAAACTACATGTCAACAGGGGTATAATTCCATACCATTCTCACCTCCAGAGTTAAAATAATAAAGAGAAAACAAAGGCCTGGCATAGATTTTGTTTGAGGAGGAGACAAGAAGTTTGGAAAACCTTGGACCCTTCCTTGATTGCCCCTGAACACTTTTCAAGTATAAATTCTTCCTAAAATCAGGGGGAGGGCTGGGGAGATAACATAGTGGCTATGCACAAAGATTGAAGAAAAGAAAAGAGAGAGAGAGAGAAAGAGAGAGAGAGAGAATAGAGGGGAAAGGTTAGTATGAATGCTCCTGCCTCCATTCAACAGCAATAAATTAGCATTTTTTCCTTCATGCAAAAAAGCTGGTGTGATGGTGTTTGGCTTTCTGTGAGAATGGGTAGCAAGTCTACATTCAATTTCCTGCTCATGTACCAATAGATAGATCATCACTGTGTCTTTCTTTTTATGAGACTGTGTGTAAAAGAGAATATGGGAGAGAATGAATGAGTCATCTGTATGTATTTAAAAAAAAAAAAAGAAAGAAAGCTCCTGGAACCAGAAAACACCTAGAATTGCCAAAACTGTCTTGAGGAAAAGAAACAGAAATGGAGGCATCACACTCCCAGATCTCAAACTATATTATAAAGCTATCATCATAAAAACAGCCTGGTACTGGAACAAAAATAGGCACACAGACCAGTGGAACAGAAATAAATAAAGGTTGGAGACAGATCATCCCAAGGGCCCTGGAATACATCCGAAAGGCCTTTCTGTGCAAAGGTTCCTTTATCTTAACACTCCACATCATTACACCTGTGCCAGCTTCTCACTGGCCCGCTGAAAACCACCAAGTGTGGTTACCTTATTGAAACTCCTCCCACTACATACGTGCAGTGCAAAGCACCTTTCTTGTGCTCTCTGCCATGTACTCATACAGTGTCCTTGTATCCTGATTGCACATGTGCAAACTCAGAGAAAACAAAGTGTCTGTGCTCTCACGGGTCTCCCTATGCCCCTGTGCTGCCCCTCAATAGTGTCAACAACTGTATTTACTGTTAACCGTAAGCCATTAATCCCTCCCAATAAAATTAATATAAAAAAATCTTAAAATTGAAGCGCATCCAAAAGTTTATGGAGCAAAGTACTTTTATTTTATTGAAATGCCTAGGGTCATCAAAGTGCAAAGAAATTTCCTAAGAGATCTTCAGTCTTGAAGGGAGTTGGGCAGTGGCACACCCCAGTTAAACACACATATTATAGGGCAGGAGGACTGGGGTTCAAGCACCCACAAGTGGTAAAGCACTGCTGCAGGAATCTCTCTTTCAAGCTCTTTCTATCTTCCCTTTTAATTTCTCTCTGTCTCTGTAGTAAAACCTTGGGGGGAGGGGAGATATATACCACTCTAGTGGTACAGTGACTCATAAGAAACATATCTATTCTACCCAAACCAAGAGACCCCTCACAGAATGGGAGAAGATCTTTACATGCCATACATCAGACAAGAGACTAATAACCAACATATATAAAGAGCTTGCCAAACTCAATAACAAGACAACAAATAAACCCATCCAAAAATGGGGGGAGGACATGGACAGAAGAGATCCAAAAGGCCAAGAAACACATGAAAATATGCTCCAAGTCTCTGACTGTCAGAGAAATGCAAATAAAGACAACAATGAGATACCACTTCACTCCTGTGAGAATATCATACATCAGAAAAGGTAACAGCAGCAAATGCTGGAGAGTTTGTGGGGTCAAAGGAACCCTCCTACACTGCTGGTGGGAGTGTCAATTGCTCCAACCTCTGTCTAGAATAGTTTGGAGAACTCTCAGAAGGCTAGAAATGGACCTACCCTATGATCCTGCAATTCCTCTCCTGGGGATATATCTAAGGAAAACAACACACTCATCCAAAAAGATCTGTGTACACATATGTCCTTAGCAGCACAATTTATAACAGCCAAAACCTGGAAGCAACCCAGGTGTCCAACAACAGATGAGTGGATGAGCAAGTTGTGGTATATATACACTATGGAATACTACTCAGCTATAAAAAATGGTGACTTCACCCTTTTCAGCCGATCTTGGATGGACCTTGAAAAATGCATGTTAAGTGAAATAAGTCAGAAACAGAAGGATGAATATGGGATGATCTCACTTTCAGGCAGAAGTTGAAAAACAAGATCAGAAGAAAAAAAGAAAAAGTAGAACCTGAACTGGAATTGGCATATCGCACCAAAGTAGAAGACTCTGGGGTGGGTGGGTGGGGAGAATACAGGTCCAAGAAGGATGACAGAGGACCTGGTGGGGGTTGTATTGTTATATGGGAAACTGGGGAATGTTATGCATGTACAAACTATTGTATTTACTGGTGAATGTAAAACATTAATTCCCCAATAAAGAAATATAAAAATAAAAAAAGAAATACCTATTCAACACAGGTTCAAGGCCTGTCCCCACCACACTGGAGGAAGCTGGAGCATTGTAGCATCTTTCCCTCTCCTCCTCTATTTCTCTTGTCATTTGCTTTACATCTTCCTTTTCTAAGTTGGCTTGGTGAGGTAAAGCCATAACCATGACAAAAGAAAAAGAGAGGGGGAGCAAGAAAGAAAAAAATACATCTATCATCACCATAACTCAAAATTGAGAAAAAATAAGTGTGTGTGTGTGTGTGTGTGTGTGTGTGTGTGTGTGTGTGTGTGTGTGTACGTGAAATCAAAATATATTTATTTAAAAACATTTTTGTTTGGTTTTTTTATATATTTATTTCCCCTTTTGTTGCCCTTGTTTAACATTTTTGTGGTTACTGATGTCATTGTTGTTGGAGAGGACAGAGAGAAATGGAGAGAGGAGGGGAAGACAGAGAGGGGGGAGAGAAAGACAGACACCTGCAGACCTGCTTCACCGCCTGTGAAGGGACTCCCCTGCAGGTGGGCTCGAACCGGGATCCTTATGCTGGTCCTTGTGCTTTGAGCCACGTGCACTTAACCCGCTATGCCACCACCCGACTCCCTTTTGTTTGTTATTTATTGGATATGTAGAGAGAAATCTAAGAAGAGAGAGATGCACCTGCAGTACTACTTCACCTCCTGTGAAACTTTCCCCCTGCAGGTAGGAACAAAGTGTCTGAACCTTGATCCTTATGAATTGTAATGTGCACTCAACCAAGTGCGCCACAACTCAGCCCCTTAAAAAAAAAAATACATACATATATATATATATATATATTTCAAACTATAACTTTATTATACCTCTTGTCACAATCCACAGTTGTTGAAGCACAGCTCTCCCAAATTCTTGGCACTTCCTTCATATTGAGAGTGTTTACTGTGTCTCTTGTTATGCCAATGAAGTAACTTTGGAAACAACACCCCACACACACCATCCATCCTCCATTGATTGCCAGGGAAACTGGGTATAGGGCTAGAGTTCCCAATCACATACCCAAACTTCCATGAAACTTAAATTCAGTGGCCAATGGCCAGACATTTAATCTGTCACACCCCCATAACTAATGGCCAAGAAGAATGCCTTCAGAGAGCTTCCAGGATAAGGACCACAAAAAAAAACTTAAGGGAGAATGGCACACATGAAGAGAATATGGAAGCTCCACACCTTTTCTCTATGCCTCTCCTTGTTTATCTTCTAGTCATCTGTCTGTTAATTCCTGTCCTTTATAATAAACCTGTGTCCTCATGTGTAATGACTTTCCTGAGTCGTATAAGCTACTCCAGTAAATTAGCTGAAACTCAAGATGACACCTTAGACAGTTTATATTTGTAGTCAATCAGAAGCACAATCTGGGCTTGCAAATGACATCTGAAAGGTAAGGCTGCTGGGTCATAAAAGCTGGCATTTGATCTGAAAATAGTCTTGGAAGCCTCAGCCCTGCCCTGTGGAAATGTTACACATGTATAAACTATTGTATTTTACTGTTGACTGTAAATCCCCCAACAAAGAAATTTTTTAAAAGAATTAAATAAGGGTGGAGGGTAGATAGCATAGTGGTTTGCAAACAGACTCTCATGCCTGAGACTCCAACGTCCCAGGTTCAATCCCCCACAGAACTGAACAGTGTTCTGGTAAAAAAATTAAAAAAAAAAGAATTAAATAAAAGTAATACAAATAACCAGAAAAGACCTAGAATTGCCCAAAAAAAAAACTTGAGATGAAAGAACAGAACTGGAGGCATCATACTCCCAGATCTCAAATTGTATTATAGGGCTGTTGTCATCAAAACTGCTTGGTACTGGAACATGATTAGACACACTGACCAGTGGAATATAATTGAGAGCCCACAACTAAGCCCCCACACCTATAGACATCTAATTTTTGACAAAGGGGCCCAGACTATTAAATGGGGAAAGCAGAGTCTCTTCAACAAATGGTGCTGGAAAAATGGGTTGAAACATGCAGAAGAATGAAACTGAACCACTATATTTCACCAAATACAAAAAGTAAATTCCATGTGGATCAAGGACTTGGATGTTAGACCAGAAACTATCAGATACTTAGAGGAAAATATTGGAAGAACTCTTTTCCACATCAATTTTAAAGACATCTTCAATTGAAATGAATCCAATTACAAAGAAGACTAAGGCAAGCATAAACCTATGGGACTACATCAAATTAAAAAGCTTCTGCACAGCAAAAGAAACCACTACCCAAACCAAGAGACCCCTCACAGAATGGGAGAAGATCTTTACATGCCATACATCAGACAAGAGACTAATAACCAAAATATATAAAGAACTTGCAAATCTCAACAACAAGACAACAAATAACCCCATCCAAAAATGGGGGGAGGACATGGACAGAATATTCACCACAGAAGAGATCCAAAAGGCCGAGAAACACATGAAAAAAATGATTCAAGTCTCTGATTGTCAGAGAAATGCAAATAAAGACAACAATGAGATACCACTTCACTCCTGTGAGAATATCATACATTAGTAAAGGTAACAGCAGCAAATGCTGGAGAGGCTGTAGGGACAAAGGAACCCTCCTACACTGCTGGTGGGAATGTAAATTGCTCCAACCTCTGTCTAGAATAGTTTGGAGAACTTTCAGAAGGCTAGAAATGGACCTACCCTATGATCCTACAATTCCTCTCCTGAGGTTATAATCCAGGTTCAGTCCCACACCACTGTAAACTAAAGCTCTTTAGAAATAGAAATGTTCACTCAACGAATCTCAGTGGTGGAAATATTCGCAGATACCTTAAATGTGCTAACTGTGAGCAGTTTCACAGTGTCTGCTTTACATCAGACATCTAGTTCATTGGGAGGGAAACATATTCCTGGGAGAAATATTTCAATTGCACTAGAGCAAAACAAAGACAGTCTTTCTAAGCCACACTAGAAACGTACTTTTTTTTTTAAATATTTATTTTATTTATTTATTCCCTTTTGTTGCCCTTGTTGTTTTATTGTTGTAGTTATTATTGTTGTTTTCGTTGTTGGATAGGACAGAGAGAGGAGGGGAAGACAGAGAGGAGGAGAGAAAGAAAGACACCTGCAGACCTGCTTCACCGCCGGGGTTCGAACCCTTATGCCGGTCCTTGTGCTTTGCGCCACCTGCGCTTAACCCGCTGCGCTACAGCCCGACTCCCAGAAACGTACTTTTAAAATCAAACTTACGTAAATTTTGTAGACCTCTTGGATTATACCAGCCTTTCATTATACCAGAACTGTTATTTCTGTGATGATAAAATTATGGGTTGTTGGCATTTCCTTTAATCTTTTTATATTCATTAATTAATATAAATGTCCAGGAAATTTTACTTTCAGCTAAGACCCGACATGGAATTGGCATAATTTAATTATAAAAGGGGTGAAAATAACCACTACTAAGACACAGAGAGACAACAAATTTTCTTTAGGAATTCAGCCTCTTTTTTATTATTATTTTCCCTTTTCTTGCCCTTGTTTTTATTGTCATAGTTATTATTGTTGTTGTCATTGATGTCATTGTTGAATAGGACAGAGAGAAATGGAGAGAGGAGGGGAAGACAGAGAGGGGGAGAGAAAGACACCTGCAGACCTGCTTCATCACTTGTGAAGCGACTCCCCTGGGGAGTCGAATCCTGATCCTTATGCAGGCGCTTCGCGCTACCTGCGCTTAACCCGCTGCGCTACCGCCCAACCCCCAGAACTCAGCTTCTATATCTTTCTTCAATATACTACTTTAGGTTTTGGTTTTTGTTTTTGAATTCTTTATTAACTAGAGCACTGCTCAGCTCTGGTTTGTGGCGGTGCTGGGGACTGAACTTCGGACTTGGGAGTCTCAGTCATGGAACTCTTTTTACATAACCATTTCGCTATCTTCCAGCCCTTAGAGGTTTTTTGTTTGTTTGTTTTGCTTTGTTTTAAGACTTTACTTACTTATTAATGATAGAGATGAGAGAGAGAGCCAGAGTATCACTCTTCTAACCCATGTAATGCTAGGGATCAAGCTTGAGACCTCATGCATGCCATCACTCAAAGCAACACACCATCTCCCATCTCCCCGGTCACCTGTTTCAGGTTTGTATTGAGTGGCTTTAGCTTTTTATCACTTAGTTTAGGTATAATTAATTAATTTAGGACACTCATGTGTCCTGCCTATAACATCAAATTTAAGGTCACTTTAGAAATAAGAGTTTATGGGACCAGGTAGAACACGTATTACAGTGTGCAAGGACCCAGGTTCAAGCCCCCGGTCCCCACCTGCAGGGGGAAAGATTTGCAAGGGGTGAAGCACTGTTGCAGGTATCTTTCTGTCTCGCTCCCTCTGTGTCTCCCCCTTCCCTCTAAATTTCTATCTGTCTCTATCAAATAAAGATGATTGAAAAAGAAAAAGAAAGAAAAGTTTATGCTTTCTTGGGAATTGTGTGCTCAGAAATGGTAGGTGTGTCACAAAGTAAAACTGTACTACATATATAGAGATTGAGATGAGCAAGACACTATCAACTTGTTATTCCTTTTTTCCTTCTTTCTTTTATTTATTTCTATTAGTGATTTACAAAATTACAAGATAACTGGGGTGTAACTAACTCTGCACCACTCCCACCATCAGAATTCTGGATCCCCAATCCTTCTGTTGTGAGCATTTCTCCCAAGGTTGCACATAATGGTTTAACTATTATTTCTGCCACTATCTGTCTATATTTATATGTATTTGTCCCTTTTTTAAGGTCCCATCTTCTCTTCCTTTCCGAGTCACACATACACCTATTACTACATCCAAATGTCTCTCACTTTTTCCTCCTCTCTCTCTGGTTTCTGATGAAGCTAGAATTCAGAGCCCTCTGGCCATTGCACCCTGTCATTTCTCCCCCATTGGAAGTGTGGATCCTAATTCTTTTTGGGGTGCACAAGGTGGACAGTCTGACTTCTCTAATTGCTTCTCTGCTGGACATGGGCGTTGGCAGGTTGATCCATACCTCTAGCCCTCAACTTGTTTTTCCAAAGTCACACCTAGGAGATTTTCTATTTGATGGATAAATTGGCCTTGAATCTTTAGCTTAAACAAATAAACAAAAATCACAGTCATTTGAAGAAGTCAGCATGATGCTTGGAACAGGTTACTATGATTTTTAAAAGCAAAGCATAAATAATTGTTTACTCACAGAATTCTTTCATGCTGTTGTGGTTTTCTAGGAAATACAACTTTTTTTATCCAGTCCCTTGTAAATATGCAAATTAGACACATTACCTCATGGAACAGTTAAAGAGAAGCACCTGTGTATTTTAAACTGGTTTGATAAGGCCTTCAATTAAATATTGATTAACCAGAAGAGTGGCACTATGTTCAAAGGCCATGAAAACTATATTTAACATCTCTCCTTTAATACCAACATGATAGAGAAGCCTTTAATACCAACAGGATAGAGAAGATTTCATTGTGTTTCTAGGTACTGCCTTACAGAAAAATCAACTGTCATAGTCATTTTTATAACCCCTATAATAACATTAGGGTAGTGGCTGAAACATGTAAACATTTTAAAATCTGTGGTTAAATGGTAAACATGGCTGTCTTAGTTCTGAAGCTATATAGTTAATTCAGACAGTTGACAAACTGCCCCAAATTATTCAATGAATATCCCGTCTTTGAAAATGATCTACAAAGTTCATGCCCTCTTCCCAAAGTTTCTTGATTGTGTAGTTCAATCATTTAGCAATCCAGGGGGTTAACTAAAGATGGTAAAGAGAGAAGCCCCAGGAAGATATTGTAAAATATTTCATGCTAAAAAAGATTATGTGGCTTAAGCTTGACAAATAGAAAGTGACATCTGCCTGGCTCCTTTGTAGAAGCAGATGAAGGATCTGCTTCATCAAGGCAAACAAAACCTGACCAGGAACCAGTAAGAGGAACAGCACATCAGCCCCAAAGAAGCAGATCTCTGCAGATGATTCACACACATGGCTCTCAGGAGATGAAAAGGAAGAGTTTTTCATTCATTTTCTGTAGACCACATAGAAGGAATCTTCTAGATCAAAGCCTTGAGTTATAGTGGGAGCTAGTTGAATACAATTACAAGGAAAAGCATTTGTCAGAATGTGCAAAAATGAAACATTTCATGCTAGAAGATTTTTAGAGACTCAGTTCTACCATTGTATCAAACTATATTATGTAATAGGCACTAGAAGTATTGGCATCCCTTTGTGCTGCTTCCTTATGAGGAAAAATAGTGCCTTGCCAAGCAAGGGAAAACTGGGCTACTGTAAATGTCCGTAGCATAAAATATGACTCTTGGGCTAGTGGTGGCACACCTAGTTGAGCACAGATTACAATGTGCAAGGACCCAAGTTTGAGTCCCAGATCCCCACCCACAGGGGAAAAGCTTTGCAAGTGGTGAAACAATGTTGCTGGTATCTCGCTCTGTCCCTATCACCCCCTTCCCTCTTGACTTCTGGCTGTCTCTATTCAATATAGATAATTTTTTAAAAAAATTAATAAAAAATTTTATACAGGAATTTCTATTGCTATATCATTTACAGGCAAACTCTCATGTGTTTCCATGTTTAAGGGTGCCAATTATTGGAGAAAATATTTAATACTTGACTGTTAATTAGGTCATCATGGTCACTAGAATTCCTGAACTATCAACCACAAAGCACAAATCTTTCTGGTATTTTCCTGCATTGTTGCAATTGTCTGACTACATTTATAGCAAGAAATTCTATTAGTAACCTTAACAACCTGAGTATACTTCTGTAGCTTGCTCTCATGATGACTCATTTGAGTGGTCAACCATAACAAAGGAAATGGAGGGTCAATGGTTCCAATTAGTCTAGTCAGGATAAAAAAAAAAAAACTGTAAGAGTTAAATCTTCCTCCTTGTCTGGAAAAGCACTTACATGACCTCACTTAGGCATGTAAATGTTCAACTAGCAGGGGTATAGTCTTAACAGAAACATCTTTTGATTTTGACAGCTATTTTTGAAAAATCACCTTACTCAAGTGTAGAACATCGAGTTGTCTTCTTTCATTTCCCAACCTCCATCAAAGGAATACGCAACACACCTCAAGCACAAAACTCTTCTTTGAGAAACTCACACAGATATCTAAAACCAACCAGTGATTGGCACCTCATCCCTCATGAGCTCCAGATCTCTGCTCAAGTCTACCTTTCTTCACTCAGGTAGTCCAGAGACAAAGCAGCAAAATGCCTGGCTTTTCAATGTACTGGGATTGGGGCCAAGGGTCTTATCTCCCTCTCTTGTTACATCTTTAATTGTTTATAAACCTTAGTTCAGAGCAATCCTCCATGACACTGAGAAATAGCTTGTCCCTCTCAAACTCTCTTTATGGAATGGATATCACTCTCTTACAAAGACTGATGACCCTTATTCTCTCTCTCTGGAACATTTATTTATTCATTTATTTGTTTTTATTAATGATTTACAACATCACAAAATAACAGGGGTACACTACCACACCATCCCCATCACCAGAGTTCTGTGTCCCCATTCCCTCCATTGGAAACCAGTGATTCTCCCTAGGTCACAGATATGGGTTGACTATTATTTCTATCACTATCTGTTTATCTATCTATCTTTGGACTACCAGCTGAGGAAGAAAGTGAAGGTGATTATAGGCAATCAGGTAAACTATCTAATTAAGTAAGGCCTGCAGAGTAGAGAAGCAATCACAGAAGCCAGATCTTTCACCTTCTGCACCCCATAAAGATCTTTGGTCTATACTCCCAGAGGGATAAAGAAAAGGGAAGCTGCCAATGGAAAGGGTGAAATATGGAACTCTGGTGGTGGGAATTATATGGAATTGTACCCCTCTTATCCTACAATCTTATTGATCATTATTAAATAACTAATAAAATGCATTGTATTAGACATTTTTTTTAAGATAGCAGCAGGGAGAGAGAGAGAGAGAGAGAGAGAGAGAGAGAGAGGACAATCCAGATATCACTCTGGTACATGTGCTGCTGGGGATTGAACTCAGGACCTCGTGCTTGAGAATCCAGTGCTATATTCACTGTACCACCTCCCAGACCACTGTATTAGACATTTTTAAAAAGTTATGGCCTGCAGGAAGTTGGATCACCCTGATTTCAGGAAGTTCCTTGAACATAGGTTATAGGGAATTTGGGACATTTACTTATTTATTTATTTATTCATTTCCAGAGCATTGCTCAGCTCTGGCTTATGGTTGTGCTAGGGATTGAATCTTGGACTTTGGAACCTCTATCTCAGCCCCAAAGATTCATTTATTTTATTATGAGAGAGGATGTTGAGGAAGACAGAAGCAAAGTAATGCTCAGGATTGTCATAAAGTGGTTCTGGGGGAGGGAGGACAGGTGGTGGTGCACCCAGTAGAGCAAATGTATCGTGATGTGCAAGAATCGGTGTCCAACCTCCTGGTCTTCATCTGCAGGGAAAGCTTCACAAGTGGTGAAGCAGTGCTGCAGGTCTCTCTCTCCCCACACCCCCTTTGTATCTCCCCCTCCCTCTCAATTTCTCTCTATTCTATCAAATAAAATAAATAAAGTTAAAAAATTTTAAGTGGTTCTAGGAATTGAACCTCTGACCTCTAAGATCTCAAGCAAAAAAGTTGGTGCTTTAACAGACTGATTTATCTCCTAGGCCCAGAATTGATTTTTTTTTTTTAAGTTTATGACCTTAGGAGAAATTCAAGAAAAAAAAAAAATCTTGTTTGATTTTTATAAGAATTATTCTCATGGAAAACGCCAATCTTACTTTATTCTATTCTTTGCCGTCCATGAAAATCTAGAATTTTATGATGATAATGTAATTTGGAAAAGCTGATATTTGATCTTTCATTTCTGTTTTTCAAGTGTCAACTCAACTTTGATGATACACATGAGGTTTTAGAGGAAATTTGCATCAAATCTGTTATGACCAGCAAAAAACTCCAGTACAAAACTGCCATGAGTTTATAGAAAAAGACTGAATTGCTTTCAGGTTTATAGTCATTCAGACTGAACACTGAACATCAGGGTTAGAGAAACTCTAATCAACTCAAAATTAATAACAAATTTGTGGATTTTCTACTTTTTTTTCTTCAGGAAGGAAGATTCTATTCCCCCAGCTGCAGGGAGCAGAACCTCAAACAGCCCTCTAGAGTCGAGCAGTGGTCCACCCAGTAAAGTTCCCATTACCATGCACAGGGACCCGAGTTTGAGTTGAGGTCCCAACATGCAGAGCAGAAGCTTCAGGAGCAGAGAAGCAGTGCTGCAAAACAGCCCTCAGTCACCAACCTCTTTAGTTATGTCCTCAGAGATCATAATTAATAACAGATGAATAGAAAGTTGTGGGTGAAAAAGCAACTTTTAAGTCGGAAAGCTTGTAGATAGAATAGGCTTTGAATCAGGCTTCAAAGAAGAGAAAGTGTTGTGCTTCAGAGGGTGAACAGTAGATAAAGCATCAGGCTCTCAAGCCTGATGTCCTGAGTTCAAATCCTGGCAAAACATGTACCAGGAGATGGTCTGATATTCTTTGTCTCTCCCCAACCACCTCATAATTTTTTTAAAAAAATTATAAAAGGGAGTCAGGCTGTAGCACAGTGGGTTAAGCACAGTGGCGCAAAGCACAAGGACCAGTTAGGATCCTGGTTCAAGCCCCTGGCTCCCCACCTGCAAGGGAGTCACTTCACAGGTAGAGGAGGCAGGTCTGCAGGTGTCTCTCTGTCTCTCTTCCTCTCTATGTCTCCTTTCTCTCTCAATTTCTCTGTCTCTATCCAATGACAAATGAATTTCTTAATTTTTTTTCTTTTCTTTTTTTTTTAATATTTATTTTATTTATTCCCTTTTTTGTTGCCCTTGTTGTTTTATTGTTGTAGTTATTATTGTTGTTGTCGTTGTTGGATAGGACAGAGAGAAATGGAGAGAGGAGGGGAAGACAGAGAGGAGGAGAGAAAGATAGACACCTGCAGACCTGCTTCACCACCTGTGAAGTGACTCCCCTGCAGGTGGAGAGCCGGGGTTTGAACCGGGATCCTTATGCCGGTCCTTGTGCTTTGCGCCACCTGCACTACAGCACGACTCCCTAATTTTTTTTTAATTATAAAAGAAGGAAAAGTTGGAGGTCTGCTTATATACCCAGTAGTGTTAGGATGGAGTGGTCTATACATCTAGGAATTTTGGGGAGGATGGGGGTATCATTTATTTTTCTGAAGGACAAAGGTAAGCATACTCATCAGAGGAACACTGTTCTATTTCTCATTAATAAATGCATAAATATAAATATAATAAAATAAATGCATAAATATTATTAAAAGAAAAGGAAAACTTATTCACCATGCTGTAAACTGCTAGATTTATTAAAATCCATGTGTCTTCAGATGGTCAAGTGGTGACACAGCTGGTTGAGCAGACATGTTGCAAAGTACAAGGACCTGGGTTCAAGCCCCTAGTCCCCACCAGCAAAGGAAAAGCTTCTCAAGCAGTAAAGCAGTGCAGCAGATGTTTTTCTTTCTCCTCCATTTCTCCTTCCCTCTTGATTTCTCTGTCTTTATACAATAAATAAATACAAAAATAAATGTGTTCTTGGGTTAAAAAGAGGAGTTTTAGTGGGGAATGAGCCTGGGGCCTTGGAGCCTCAGGCATAAAATTCTTTTGCATAGCCATCATGTTATGCAAAACCATCACCAGAAGCCAGAATTAAACAGTGCTCTAGTGAAAAAAAAAAAGGCCATTTTATACAAAAAACACATGCAAACTTAAGGAGCATAATTCTAGTGAATTCCCTAAAACATAATGACTATAAAGCTGAGAAATTTTACAAAATTGTAACACATCTGTTGAATTCACCAAAACTAATCACTGGAGCCATTTGTGTACAGATTACAACCACAGAGAAAAGCAAAAACCAAAATTTAGGATGTCTACTTAAAACCACTGAGCCTGTCTAAACATCTTTAAAGAACTTGTCAAATGAAAGCATATGCTTTATTCTTAAACTTGACTTTATTTTTAATTCTTATATAAGTCTCTCATTGGATAAGCATCAATCATCAAAAAACTAAAATTTTATGAGTAGGGAGTCAATGAATGAGGAAAGGCAAATATGTATGGAGAAATTCTATTTAGAAAGGCAGCCTTCAAGCTTTTAAGTACATTTTCAGATTTGTGAAGGACTTAGAGTTATTAAATTGAGCCAGGATCTATTAACTTCTTCATTGTCTCTGAGGTTTAGGTAAAAATTTAACATTATTTACCAAAAACTTAATGGGAAGGAGGTGGGGAGGGAAGATAGATAACATAATGTTTATGCAAAAAGACTTTCATGCCTAAGGCTCGGAGGCCCCAGGTTTAATCCCTAACACCACCATAAACCAGATCTGAGCAGTGCTCTGCTCTGGTTAATTAATTAATTAATTAATTAATAATGGGGTGGTGGGGCATAGAGATAGTATATGGTTATTCAAAAAGACTTTCATACCTGAGGCTCTAAAGTCCTAGGTTCAAATCCTTCACATTGCCATAAGCCAGACCTGAGCAGTGCTCTGGTCAAAATAAAATAATTAAAATTAAAAAGAAGTTTTTCCTTTCAGGCTTTCTCTATTTCTGTGTAAAATGCCCAGCTGCCTTTGGGGTCACCCTGGAGGGCAAGCACACAGCTGGCATGAAACCTGATGCTTGACTAAGCCTTCCTAGAGTGAAACCTGCCATAAAAACACTCGCCCCTGCTTTGAAAGGAGCTGCATCCTCGTAGTATATAGGCAGAAGGCAGCATCTGCCATGGTGCTTGAGGTAGATGAGCACTTAGGAGAGGTGTTAGGATTGTTTTCCAGTCCTGAGAGAATACAGCACGGGGGCAGCTCCTGCTGCCCGCCCCCCTCCACGCACCTCGGGTGACCCCAGTCAGTTGCATCTACTGGACTGTGCTCTTAACCGACAGGGACAGATGTGCTTCTCACTGAATGCCTGTTTAGTTCTTCTTCTCTTTTTTCATTTCTTCCTGCCAGATCTTTGTCAGAGTTTGTGCCTGTGTGATTCCACTACTCCTGGAAGGCTTTTTTTATTTTGTTTATTTTATTTCATTTCATTTTTACAAATGCAGGGAGAGAGACATAGAAAAGAGGAGCAATACTCCCCCATGAGGGACGCTCCCCCTTTTGCATGGTACTTCCATGTGGTGGCCACTGGCTCAATCCTGGGTCCTTGCACATAGTAAAATATGCACTCCACTGGCTGAGCTACTTCCCGGCCTGAACCCTTATATTTTTGACAATGACTTTCAGAAAATCTAGCAGCACTTTATAAGATGAGTGAGGCCAGAAATAAAGCAGAATCAGAGTATCACTTTGCTATCATCTTAGTCTGGCTGGCCTCCCCACCTTTTGTCTGGCCCTTACAGCAAGAATGAATGGGATAATTATATCTAGGGTTCCTTTGCTGGCCTCAATACCACAACCTCCTTCCACGTAAATTTCTGTTTCCTATTAGCATGGATGTTCTCAGTTCTCAATCCCTAGCAGCCTTCACTATTTCCAAAAAGACTACACTGAAGTCACAACAGCAATAAGCAAATCTATTTTGATGGAAAGCCTGGAACCTGTCCTCCACCCCTGCTCCTCAAAGGTAAAGATTTTAGCGATCATTTGCAAATTAAAGGGGTATTTTTCTGGGTGAATAAAAAAGGAAACTATTTTACAAGTAGAAGATATTTGGTATCTTCCCCTCCCTATTTATCCCCTTCTAGTGAATCTTTTCTGTTTACTCTTCCTTTAAAAACATGTTTTAATTTATTTTGGATAGAGACAGAGAGAAATTGGATTGGGCAGTAGCACAACGGGTTAAGCGCACATAGTATGAAGCAAAAGGACCGCATAAGGATCCGGGTTCGAGCCCAGGGCTCCCTACCTGCAGGCCATTCACATCACAAGTGGTGAAGCAGGTCTGCTGGTATCTATTCTTCTCTCCCTCTCTCTTTCTACCTTCCCCTCTCGATTTCTTTCTGTTCTATCCAACAACAATAGCAGCAACAACAATAAAACGGCAATAACACCACCAACAACAATGGAAAAAAGATGGTTGCCAGAAGCAGTGGATTCATAGTGCAGGCACTGAGCCCCAGCAATAACCCTAGAGGCAAAAAAAAAAAAAAAGACAAGTTTCTGCCTCCAGGGATCTGGCTCAATAAATATAGGCCAGAGTTGTATTCTAGATTCTCTCATGAAATAAATACATTGGTTTTTTATTTTTCCAGATAACCACTCACCTCTGATTTCTATGGTGCTGTGGACAGAATCTGGTCGCTTTGATGCCTCAGGTATGAAAGGCTTTTTGCATAATCATCATGCTACTTCTCCAGCCCTAATATTTTTAAAAGATGAACTGTCATAAATTAAGTTATACAACAACACTTATTGACAAAGTACATTTGCTCATTTTATTTTAGGTGTTCAGAATCTTTTCATTGCTGATGATTAACGTAGTTAATTTCTTTAACAATAAGAAAGAGCACTAGCCAGCTAGCACGGGGTCACACAGTCCAAATACAACTTAAGAAACAGACTTCTCAGACCACTTCTGATGTTACTGACAGAGCTAAAGAAAAGCGTTTTTTCAACTGGTTCTCTCTTGGAACACATTCTTCACATTAGGTTAAACATCTGTGATCATGCTATATGCAGACTTCTGTCTTAAATAATCTGGTTGTAAAAAAATGTTATTTCATTTAAATGTCAAAGCAGATGAAAATTTATTTTTGAAACAGAATCTCCTTCACTAGTTCTTATTTTTCATGATAAAATCACTGGTCTTGAAAGGGCATGAACTCTTTTAATAAGAAAACGGTTTATGAGAATTCATATCATCATCTGTGACACACTATCTTTCTGAAAACTTGCTGTAAATGAAATTGTACACTGATAACATTGCTTTAAGGAGAATGGATTATTTTAACTATTTTTAAAGGACATAAGACAGAGGTTTGGATTTAATGGAAAATGTATGTAAATGAATTCTTGTAATCTTTTTATAAAGATGAGCTCATTGTTAAAATTAGAATTATTATTTTGATAATCTCTTTTATCTGGTAGCTTCAATGTAATTCTTGCTTGATTTCTTTTCAGACTTTAGATGTAATATTCTTTTTACTAAGGTAATGAAATATCTTCTGTTTCTTTCTTTTTTTTTTTTTTGAGCTATAGGTATTATCATACTAATCTTGGAAAGTGGTCATGTTGCTTAGCATTAGAAGTTTAAAGTACTTGTTCAAGATTTCAAACTAAAGGTTTTTACTGTCAAGAAAATGAGATAGTGGCCTGGCAAAATAGCTCACTTGGGTAGTGTCCTGCTTTGCCATGTGCACAACCCAGGCTTGAGTTCAGCCCCACCAAGTTGAAAGAGGCTTTAGTGTTGTGGTCTCTATCTCTGTCTGCCTCTGTCTAAATAAAATTTAACTAATAATTAATTTTTTTAAATAAACAGTATAGATTAAATGAAAAGATTGCTGAAAGGCATTTTAATGGCAGGTGGTATTATGGCTGACTTTTTTTGGAGGGGGTGACTTATTTTTATTTTTCCAACTCTCCCTAAAGATTTTACAAGATTTTTCCATAGCATATGCTTTATAAAATCTAAAAGTATAATGATCTGGGGGAAATTTTGGTGGTCTATGATTTACTTCTTATACATCAGTGGCAAAAAAAAAGTTAAGTTGTTAACAGTTATTGATTCTGATCTAAATTATTCCAGGTTTTAAAAGACAGCAATAACACCCATGTCCAGAGGAGAAGCAATAACAGAAGCCAGACCTCCCACCTTCAGCACCCTATAAAGATCTTTGGTCCATATTCCCAGAGAGGTAAAGAACAGGAAACCTTCCCATGGAAGGGAAAGGATGTGGGACCTGGTTGTGGAAATTGTACAGAATTGCACTTCTCTTACCCCACAATCCTATTGATCATTACTAAATCACTAATAAAACAAAAAAAATGTAGTGATAATTGTCAAGACAAGGATAATACAAAGAAAACGCACCCTGAGGAATTGCTAGAAATTACTAGAGCATTTGGGCCATTTTACTTTGGAGCTAACATAATCAGAAGTTTTATAAGGATTCTAAGATGTCCCATGACCCTACCTAAAGTAGTGTTATTGATAAAGAGAAAGTTCTCTTTTCCCACACTGCCTTTCAGGATAGCTATTTCCCCTGACAAGACAAGAAATAATTCTCATTTATCCTGAAACTTACAACCATATATTGATTCTAGAAATATACTAGCATGGGAAGTTCTTCTCAAATATCCGAACTAACTAGGAGAACTAGCCCTTCTTCCAGGGACCAGGCGGTGGCACACCTGGTTGAGCACACAAGCTACTTTGATCAAGTTTGAGCCCCTGGGAATAAAGCAGTGCTGTGAGTGTTTCTCTATCTCCCCTTCCCCTCTCATTTCCTCTCTTTCCTAGCAAATAAAAGAAAGCCCTGTGGATAGAAGGAGAAGGAGGAGGAGAGGGAGAAGAAGAGAGGGAGAGGGAGAAGGAGAAAAGGAGAGGGAGGGGGAAAAGGAGAGGGAGAAGGAGAAGAGAAGGAGGAAGAAGAAGGAGAAGAAATAGCCTTATTTCCATCTCATTAAGAAATATATTACTAATAAAAGTTCATTTTTATAGTTACCATTCATTACAGTGTATGTGCTTATTTTTATCATTTGTGCATTTGCAATAGTTATGACTTAATTCAGAAAGGTTATTTGAATGATGCATGCAAATCCTGGTTATCAGGACTGACTAAACAAAAGAAGCAGGAGTGACACATATAAGGAGGGCCAAGGAGACACAAGATGAGGAAGACGAGCTATTTTGTCCAACAACTTTGACCATATTAAAGGAAGAGTGTATGTATAAACATACAAGTGTTGAGTCTTCACAAAGTGATGAGAGACATGAGCCATCTAAACCCTTTATTTTAATCTTTTTATTTATTATTACTACTTAAAGACTCAAGTTTCTCTGCTTTGTCTTTGTTATGCTATGTGATTGCCATTCTGGGAAAAAAAAAAAAAAAAAGGAAAGAAACTATAGATCTAATTTTAGTTTTGCTCTTGCAAAAAAAAAAAAATTCTGACTCTACATTTTGATATTACAGCCAAATTTTTCTGTCTTTAATAGGATAAGCAAAGCAAACTTACAGCATCACAGAACAGCTCTTGGAATACCAACTGCTTCATTCATCCTCAGCTCTCCACTCAACTCTCCAAACATCTTGAATTATGAAAGGTTTCTTTTCCTTCTTTTTTCAGCAGGAAGACAAATAATGACATTACCTCTAGTCTGCACGTATGATCAAGGAGCTTCCTGTCACCATTGAGCAGGAATTTCCATTTAGATTACCAAAAAGCCGCCCCATCAGCTTTTTAATCTAGCTAACAACTCTTCAGTCATAGTTGCAATTAAGATAAAAGAAACACAGAACAGACAATCTATTTATTTATTTATTTATTTATTTGTTTATTTATTTTATTTTGCCACCAGGCATATTGCCGGGGCTCAGTGCTTGCATAGCTCCACAGTTTCCAGCAACCTTTACTTTTTTCTTTCAGTCTGATAGCGGGTGAAAGACACAGAGGGGAGCAGAGAGAAAGAGAGACACCCGCAGCACTATGTCACAGCCACTCCCCCTGCAAGTAGGTCCTCTCACACGATACCTTGCACACTACCGGGTGAGCCGCCACCTGGCCCCTTCGGAACAGACTTTTTTTTTCTTTTTTAAAATTTATTTATAAAATAGAAAATATTGACAAAAATAGTAGCATAGGAGGGGTAAAATTCCACACATTTCTCACCACCAGAGTTCCACATCCCATCCCCTCCACTGGTAGATTCCCTATTCTTTATTCCTCTGGGAATATGGACCCAGGATCATTACGGGGTGCAGGTGGAAAGTCTGGCTTCTATAATTGCTTCTCCATTGGACATGAGATTGGCAGGTCGATCCCTACTCCTAGTCTGTCCCTCTCTTTCCATAGTGGGGCAGGGCTCCAGAGAGATGGGGGCTCCAGAACACATTGGTTGCGTCATCTGCTCAGGGCAGTCAGGTTGGCATCATGGTAGCATCTGCAATTTGGTGTTTGAAAAAGCATTAAGATATAAAGCAGAACAAATTGTTCAATAATCTGGAACCTAAAGGCAAGAGTATAGCAGATGAGTTTTGTGGTTTCCATTTTGGAAAAAGTTAGTAGGTCTATTTTAGGTATAATCCAAGGGGCCCATGACTTTACTAGTTTTGCCTGGGCCCGACAGCTAACATGCAGGTGGGTTAAAGGTATTGTCTGGGGAGATGGTGTCAGGGTTGGAAATAGGACTAGAAAGCTAGATCAGGAAAGAAAGTAAGTAGCTCCCAAATCTGGGAAAACTATATAAATTCCAGACATTTTATAGTCAGTAAATATGCAGATCATGGTACAGCACAATCAACCACTCTTAGCAAAAAGACTTTCATTATTTCTTTAATTTCTTTAAAAAAATTATTTCTTTAAAAGCACACTTTCATTTCATGTATATCTTTTTAGTCTATAGCAATATGAGGACACCCTAAAATTTACTTCACCACTTTTATATTAGATTTTTAAAATTCCCTAAATATTCTGGTGTATTTATGAAATGTATTCCTCTTTCTTTTGTCGCACTTTTATTTTTTGCTAGAATGAAATCCTTAGGAGGTTTATATTCAAAAATCAGACTTATGTGTCATGCATCTCTAGCGGCTGAACAATTAGAATATAACAACTCCTTGAGACCTTGCACTACTGGAACATGGTAATAACTTTAGGGGCCCATCTAAAGATTGTCCCTAGTCTCATACAAGTTAATCTGGGAACTTGATGGAAAAGTGGCTTGCAAGTAGAAGAGGTTTGGGAAGTCAAGAATCCCACGACCTGGTTTTTATTTGAAAGATTGCCTAAAAATCCAGAGATGAAATGCTTTCTTTCTTTCTTTTCTTTTCTTTTTCTTTTTTTTTTTTTTTTATGAAAAGCTTCACATCTTTATCTAAAATTAACATTGAGGTTCTCCACATAAAATAAATGCTCAGGTAATTTTTAGCTTTGAAAGGAAATTGAATTAGTGAGGACAAATCCTCTCTCTTTACATTGAAAAACTTGACAGTTTTCTACTTTGCCTCCTTGTAAGTGGTGGCCTCTTAATAATATCCAGTCTTCAATAATAAAACTTGGGGGTTAGGAAAAAAGAGTGGGGGTGGGCCAAATTATAGACACATCATTATTTTTCAGGATGATTGGTGATTAACAAATGCAGTATATCATTAACTTGCATTTAAGTGCTCGGACAAGCATGAGACAAGTTAAATAGACTCCTTACCGTCCAGGAAGAAATTATTTATTTTTATCAGATTGCAGCATGATGTAATGGATGTAACAGTGAATGAGAGATTTATTCATGGGGATATCACAAACTGAAACACATCTTTTTCAAGACTATGCTTGCTTTCATTTATTTTTATTAAAAAAGAAGAAGGAGGAGGAGGAGGAAGAAGAAGGAGAAGGAGAAGGAGGAAAGGGAAATCTCAGTGTGTGCATGGTGATTGAACCTGAGACCCAATGCATGGAAACCCTTCACTCCATCCGCTTAGTCATATTCCTGACCTCACACATCCTTTATAAATCCCATAGGGAAGCAAAATCAAGAGTTAGAGCATTTACTTTCATCTTTTGTCTAAGTATCCTGATAGTGACTGAATCTCTGAATCTCTACTATAAGTTTTAGAGAAAATTCTTTTTTAATAGTTTTTATTTTATTTTTTAAATTTGTAGATAATGGGGCCAGGTGGTGGCACACCTGGTTGAGAGCACATGTTACAGTGCACAAGGACTCAGGTTCAATCCCCTGGTCCCCACCTGCAGAGGGGAAGCTTCATGAGTGGTAAAGCAGGGTTGCAGTTGTCTCTCTGTCTCCCTATCACCCCCTTCCCTCTCGACTTTTGGCTGTCTCTATCCAATAAACAAATAAATATAATAAAAAATTAATAAATTTGTAGATAAATCTAATTTTATTAATTTCATAACAGTTTTCTAGTTTATTAGCTTTCATGGGTAGATTTTTTTCTCTCTTATTTCTCCTGGTCCTGATGAAATTGAGTTTCAGAGCCCACTGGTCATCTTCCCCTAACATGTACACTTCTGAGAGTATGGACCAAAAATCCTTATGGGGTGAAGGTGGAAGGTCTGGCTTCTGTAATTGCTTCTCTGCTGGACACTAGCATTGGCAGGTCAATGCTACCCCAGCCCGTTTCTATCTTTTCCTAGGATAAAGTTGCTTTTTTACCCAGTAAATGATTTGTAGGAACTATGTTAGAGAATGCAAATATTATTATCATTATTATTATTTCCACATTGGTTTGCAAAATCCCAAGATTTCAGGTGTATAGCCTTGCTCCTATATATGTGTCTATGTACAGCTAATCATACCCACCACCAAAGTTCTGTGCCCCTCCAGGTACTACCCCACTTTCTTCCCTCACCCCCATCCCATTCCATTCCCTCTCATGGCCACCATAGTTTTGAGAGTCTAAGACACAGTCTGCTTACTGTCTGATATCAAACAATACATGCCAGAATTTAAAAATGATAGATTCAGAAAAAGTAGGAAACATATTAAGCAGGAAAATGTCCTCAAAATTGTTCCTGGGAAGTTAGTACTTGTGCTTGGTATTCCCATAGATATAAGCTCCCCCCACCCCCTTTTGTTGCCCTTGTTGTTTTTTTCATTGTTGTAGTAGTTATTATTGTTGTTGTTGTTATTGATGTCGTCGCTGTTAGGACAGAGAGAAATGGAGAGAGGAGGAGAGATAGACACCTGCAGACCTGCTTCACCGCCTGTGAAGCGACTCCCCTGCAGGTGGGGAGCCAGGGACTCAAACCTGAATCCTTACTCTCAGTCCTTGCACTTTGCCGCCACATGCACCTAACCTGCTGTGCTACCGCCCAACTCCCAGATATAAGCTTTTAAAATCATTTTACTATCACCTGACCAATACTTTACTTTATAGAAAGAAACCAGACAGACATACCTGAATAAATAATTATTTTTGTAAATGAATCATGAAAAACAATGTACCAAGTAAAATATTCATTCACTTACTCAGGCAACATGTATTTTTTTCTTTTCATTGTTTCCTATGATTTACTCACCTATGTATGAAAAATGCAAGTCTCTGCCCTTTCATTTTTATATTCAAAGAGAAGCAATTATTTCATTAATGTACTGGAAATGAGTGTGCCTGTGCTTTGTGCTCTACAGCTAAAAATAAACCATGTCTAGCAAGTTCTCCTAAAAGCCTGGGATAATAGTAAAGTGAGTCAATTTAAACTACTCATGTGTGAAATGAAAATTGCAACAGTCATGCTGCCATTTCATTATTGCAGATAATTTAAGGTATTAATTCATTGACCAAGCATGTTGACGCATAGGTATTCATCACTCCTTTGATGTGTTATTCAGCATTAAATTTGATAAATTACCAGGGCCATGCACTGAGAAAGACAATATTCTTTTTCATCCATACAACAGACAAGTCATAGAATGGCTGACCAGTGTATTTAACCAGCACTTAGATTAAAACAAAAAAGCATGGAGGCTACAAAACTGAGAATGAAGAATGAGGCCAGAAGAGTTAAATGTTAAGTTGGTGATTAAAAAGATATAAGCAGAGGAAAATTCAAGGCAAGAAAATTAACAAAGGCAGACTGGAATTGGCAAGTACACTGGATGCTGATTAGACATCAGGTAGGTCAGCTGGCTAGGAGAATCTGAAGCTCCTCTAGAAGGCTGAGACCAAAGAGTAGAGATTTGGGACAAAAAAAAATCAGAAATTCAATTCAAAGAGTGTAATAGAAAATTCCTACTAGACGCTTTTGAGCACTACACATGGTTTTTTAGCAGTGAAAATGGAGTTTATGACTGCTCTGAGGAGTCTGGGAGCCTAGGACTCCCTTGAATGTTTAGCCCAGAGCTAAGAGCTAATTTTTTTTTTTTTTTTTTGCCTCCAGGGTTACCGATGGGGCTGGGGCCTCCACTATAAATCCACTGTTCCTGGAGGCTGTTTTTCCCACTTTGTTGCCCTTGTTGCTGTTGGATAGAACAGAGAGAAATGGAGAAAGGAGGGAAAGGGATGGAAGGAGATAGACACCTGCAGACCTGCTTCACCATTTGAGAAGTGACACCCCCCCACAGGTGAGTGGGGGAGCCGGGGCTCAAACCCAGATACTGTCCTTGTGCTTTGCCCCGTGTGCACTTAACCAGCTGAGCTACTGCCCGTAACCCTGCCAGCACCCACTCCTCCCCCCCCCCCCGCTAAAATGAATTTTATAGCAAAAAGCTTAGATGCAACTTTGCATACTCTTGAGTCAGAAAAAGGTACTTAAAAGTGATGTCTTTTGGTATAAGGTATGGTAGACAATCTTGAACTAGTTTATAAAATGCATTAGGTAGAGTTTTTTTAAGAATTTTAAAAATATATATATATTATGTATTTATTTCAGATAGAGACAGAGAAACTGAGAGGAAAGTGGGAGATAGAGACACCCACAGCACTGTTTCACCACTTGTGAAGTTTCCCTACTGCAGGTAGTGACTGGGGGCTTGAACCTAGGTCCTTGCACACTGTAATGTGTGCACTCAACCAGCTACACCACCACCTAGTTCCTAAAATGCATTAGGTAGAGTTCTTACCAACTGCAAGACCACAACAGCTTCAAATTAGTAAAATTTCTTAAAGTCAATTTAATAGGGACCGTGATCCAACATTCTTATCTTGATAGTAAATTCATATTGCTGGTGTACCTTGGGTCTTCATAAGGACAAGCCATAGCCTTCACTACTATTGGGAAACTAAAATAAGACATTTGATTTCAGATGTGAGAATCTAAAGTTTTGTTCTTTAATCTCAAGGCCTGATAGCCAAACTCTGTGAAGAGAAAAGACTTTCAACCCAAGAAGTTGGGCCACCTTTGGATCCTAACAAACACTGTGAATACCCCTATGAGAAGGAAATAATCACCATATATGTAAGTAGGCAGTATTATTAGCTCTTTATCAACACACAGAAAGGCCCAAGTCCTGCTGTCTCCGAGCTACTCATATATGCCAAAATATGCCCACTTGTCTACATGTAGTATTATAGGCTACCAGAATTTTCACAGAAATTACTATCTTACTCCAAATTTTACCTACTCCGAAGATTTTATCAGCATTAAAAGATAATCATTTCCTAGTTGTTTTATCTAGATTAGTAAAGAAAAAGAGGCAGGGGTTGGGTGGTTACCATGTGCAAGGACCTAGGACTGAACCCTCTGTCTCCCCCATCTTCAGGGAGGAAGGTTCATGAGTGGTGAAACAATACTTCACGAGTCTCTTTCTCCCTCTCTAGCACCCCTTCCCCTCTCATTTTCTCTCTGTCCTATCAAATAAAAAGAAAGGAGTGTGGGGGAGGGGGAAAGAAAAAAAAATAACTGCTTGGAGCTGTAGATTTATAGTGCAGAAAGAGAGCTCTAGCTATTAGGCTGGTAGCAAAAACAAACAAAAGCAGGTTCTTGTAATTCACATATATGTAAATTATAGCACAAATACTATCTATTGTGACTGTTTGCGCTTAAGCTACAATTCATTCTGCTTGAGTTAAAATAGAAAAATAGAGAAACTTCAACAAGCAATAATACATTTTTTTTTAAAAAAAGATAAAACTACAAGAAAACCAATAGAACAAGATTCCTAATGGGGCCGGGGGGGGGGGGGGGGAAGAAATCCAAGGTAAAGGGGTAAAATTACAAATGGGCTTTCAGACAAGCTGTAAGTACTCCAAGCAATGAAGGATGATTGAAGATGTAAATTGGAAACAGATTCAAGCAACAAGAAACATATTTTGCCAGGGAGGACAGCTGTAATGGCTTGGGGGGAAGAAAGGAAGTAAGTGATGGAGCAGTGAACATGAAAGAGTGGCTTAACTGTGCAGTCGCAGAGAGGTGGTCAAGAGGAGGTGAGGTAGAAAAGTACAAAGTGAAGAGAGACTGATGGCAAGTCAAGCTGGAAATTTCAAATTAATTTTAAACAGAGTGAATTAACCAGAGTGAAAATCTATCTTCAAAAAAAAAAAATAAAAAGATAAAAAGGCCTGCTGAAATAACTCCCTGAGATTGTCAGCTGCTTTGCCATGTCGGTGACTCAGGTTCAAACCTGGGCCCGACCACACTGAAGAAAGCTTTGGTGCTGTGGTCTCTTTCATTATCACTCGCTACCGTTCTCTCACCTTTCTGACTATATTTAAAATAACAATAACATTAACAAATAGAATAAAATAAACAGAGTGAAATGGAAGTTGATACATAACTAGCCTTTAGTTTTTAAAACTGTTGTGATGGGAAGAGAAAATATTTTCAGGAACACGGATAAATTTGGAAAAATTAGCAATAATCTATACACAAGAAAGTCCAAGCAGGGAAGTGTTTCAACAAGGAATAAACACCTCATCAATCACATTAGTATCTTCTGAATATGATGTACTGTGGTAGGTGTTCATGGCCTGGGGTAAAATTCTTGACCTTACCTCCTATAAAATCATTTCGCTTGTATTCATATACTTTCTTCAAGTTTGAGAGCTACTCTCTGCCCTTCTCCAGTTTTCTAACCCTATTCACAACTCTAGCAGCATCTTCCCAATGCTTTTAGTCCACCTGCACATCAGCTAACGAGCTCAAATAAAAATTACAAAAGTCATGGGCCCTCAGGAACATACCTAAAATAGACTTCCTAGCTTCTTTCCACCCTAAGATCCCTATTCTCATCTGCTCTATTCCCACTTTTTGGTTCTTATTTATTGTTCAATTTTATCATTTTGTCTTGCCCTGTATCTTGCTGCCTTTCAGCCACTAAGTTGCAGATGCTGTCATGATCCCATCCTGACTTCCCTAGGCAAATGACCTTACCAGTGAGTCCAGGGATCTCACCTCTTCAGAACCCTACCTTATTAGGTAAAGATAGAAACAGGCTGGAGACATGGATTGACCTGCCAACACCCATATCTAGCAAAGAAGCAATTACAGAAGCCAGAACTCCCACCTTCTGCACCCTCAAAAGAGTGCTGGCCCATAACCCCAGAGGGGGAGCAACATTAGGGGAAAATGACCAGAGTTCTGAACACCAATGCCATCAAGACCCTGAGAGAGAAGAGGAAAAAAGGAAGAGGACATTTAGAAGTATCAATAGGTGTGGGTGTGACTTAGAAAGGAAGAGAAGGCAGGACCATAGAAAAAATAGGCAAAAAAAAAAAATATATATATATATATTTATAGAAATAATACTCAAGCCCTATTTGTGACCTTGAGAGAACTACTGCTGTTTCCAATGGAGGGAATGGGGACACAGAACTCTAGTAATGGGAAAGGTATGGAATTATACCCCTGTGGCTCATAATTTTGTAAATCAATATTGAATCACTAATAAAAATCACTTCATGCAAATTCCTGGCTTCTTTAAACAAAAGGTCTTTATGTATAAAGTGAGGATAGTAGTGTCTACTTAATAGAATATTGTTAGGATTAAATTCTACTGCACTATGTAAACGATGCTTTATGGCTAAAATATGTAGGTTTTTTGTTTGTGTGTTTGTTTGTTTTTTCCAGAGCACTGATCAGCTCTGGTTTATGGTGGTGCAGGGGACTGAACCTGGGACTTTGAAGCCTCAGGCATGACAGTCTATTTGCATAACCATTATGCTACCTTCCCCTGCCCAAAATATGTAGTATTTTTAAGGAGAAGAAACTACTTAGAGAAGTTGAGTTTATACCCTCTGGAGAATCAGAGATTTACTCAAGGAATTACTTTTGGGGTGACTCTTATCTCTGAGGCCCCAAAGTCCCAAATTCAATCCCTACACACAATTGTAAACCAGAGTTGATCAGTGCTCTGGTTAAAAAAAATTAACTAATTAAAAAAAAAATAGCAGTCTGGGAGTTGGAGCAGTAGATAAAGCCTTGAACTCTCAAGCACGAGGTCCCCAGTTTGATGCCCAGCAGTGCATATGCCAGAGTGAAGTCTGGTTCTCTTTCTCTCTTTCCTCTTATCTCTCATTAGTAAAATATAAAACATTTAAAAAATCAAAAGAAATAAACATGAACTGATTTAAAAATACTTCATTACACTGCCCAGTCCTGGTTATCAGGAACTTCCAGTCTAGTTGAGAAGAAAATACATGTAATATCAAATGTCAAGACAAAAAAATCATAAACAATCTATGATCATATTAGATGTTATATTGAAAGGTTCTTAGAAAAACTTTTTATAAGAAAAATACTTAGGAGGGCCAGGCAGTAGCACCGCAGGTTAAGCACACATGGTGCAAAGCACAAGGACCAGCTCAAGGATACCAGTTCACCCCCCACTCCCCACCTGCAGGGGAGTAGCTTCACAGGCGGTGAAGCAGGTCTGCAGGTGTCTTTCTCTTCCCTTCTCTGTCTTCCCTTCCTCTCTCGATTTCTCTCTGTCCTATCCAACAAGAATAATAACAACAACAATAACTATAAACAACAAGGGCAACAAAATGGAAAAAAAACACCCTCCAGGAGCAGTGGATTCATAGTGCAGGCACCAAGTCCCAGTGATAACCCTGGAGGCAATAAATCAATAAATAAATAAATAGAAAAAATACTTAGGAGCCAAGTGGTGGTACATCTGGTAGAGAGTACATGTTACCAAGCACAAGGACCAGGGTTCAAGTACCCAGTCCCCAATGAAGGGGGAAGCTTCATGAGGGGTGAAGCAGTGATGCAGTGACACACGTCATACCTGGATCAGCTTCCTGTTGGCCTGCTGGAAACACCAGCAGGTGTAGTCACTTTACCCAGACTCCTCTTGCAGTGTGCATCTTTTGTGCTCAAGTGCCCAGGTTCCCCCTTTCCATGTGTTTGTGCCCCAGTTCCCAATGCCCCATGTGTGCAAACGCAAGTGCAGAGTGTTCTTCCTGTTCCTAAAACACAAGTGCACCCAGGTTCCTCCTATTCATTTCCTGACCTCAACACCCTGAAAGTGATGAATGGGGCTATAGAACCTTTCTATGTTCTCCTTATAGGAGCTACTTTGCAAAGAACACTCAACATTCAGGCTAGAATCAAAATTAGAAGACAAAAGGACAAGGGGCCGGGTGGTGGCACACCTGATTGAGTGCACATATTACAATGTGCTAGGACCCGGGTTCAAGCCCCCGGCCTCCACCTGCAGGTGGAAAGCTTTATGAATGGTGAAGCAATGCTGCAGGTGTCTCTCTGTCTCTTTTCTTCTCTATCACCCTCTTCCCTCTTGATTTCTGGCTTCCTCTATCCAATAAATAAAGATTAAAAGAAAAAAGAAAAAGAAAAGGACAAATCTCAGAGACTCCCACCCCCACACCATTCTTGCTTGCCTGCTTGCCTTGCTCCTTTAGAATAATGAGTCAAGCTTTGTTTTAGGAGGAAATCCACAAGAATCCCTTCAAGATCTGAAGGGGCGATGACCTGATAGCCTCAGGCCCCCATCCATTTGCCTCAAACCCAACACTTGGTTTTCCAGTGCCTCCCTGTATAAATGTTATCAGAGACAAAGAAGTAGAGATCCTTGAGTGTTGGCCCTGCCCCATTGCTCACCGGAATGGGAATGAGTCTTCCCCTTTTTGCAAAAGCTGATGTGACAGGGTTTTGCCTTTTTGTGGCACCACGCAGCTTCAAAAGAATCCCAAATTTAGCAAATTTAATAAAGCGTATGAACTACTGCTTACACTTTCTTGAAATGGGGTTTTCAGCTGGAAAAATCATGACATATTTTTTCTTTTTTTTTAATTGGGGGATTAATGTTTTACAGTCGATAGTAAATACAATACATAACATTTCCCGGTTTTCCACTTAACAATACAACCCCCACTAGGTCCTCCTCTGCCATCCTGTTCCAGGACCTGAACCCTCCCTCCATCCAGGAGTCTTTTACTTTCACTTTGGCGCAATACACCAACTCTAGTCCAAGTTCTGCTTAGTGTTTTCCCTTCTGATCTTGTTTTTCAACTTCTGCCTATGAGAGAGACCATCCACATTCATCCTTCTGTTTCTGACGTATCTCACTTAACATGATTCATTCAAGTTCCATCCAAGATGGAATGAAAATGGTGAAATCACAATTTTTAATTATATATAGACCACAACTTGCTCATCTGCTGTTGGATACCTGGATTGCTATGAACATAGGTATACACAAATATTTTTGGATGGATATGTTTGGTTCCTTAGGATATATCCCCTGGAGAGGAATTACAGGGTCATAGGGTATAATCTATTTTTCTATGAAAAAAAAAAGTGTCATGACTTTTCTGACAACCCAATAACTGCCAACAATAATTCAATTCCAAGATACAGAAGACAGCCCTTGCAATAGCTCATTACTTTACAGTGCACAGGGTGGAAAAAAATATAGAACTAGGAGTCGGGGGTCTTCATCACTCAGAAAGCTGTCATAGTGACCTGCAGTTGACCGGGACCAGAGCAAGCTCACCTTCACACCACCACTTCCACTCCGCACCTACCTGTTTCCACTCTTCTCTCCTCTCTCTTCCTTTATCTCCACCTGTCTCCCTTCCCTCTCTTTTTTTTCTGTCCCCTTACCCTCCTCTCCCACTCTCCCTTCCCTTCTCACCCCTTCCCTTCCCTCCCCTACCCCTTCCTCCCCTCTCCCTCTATTCCTCCACCTCCTACCCTCTCCCTCCTTCCTCCTCTACCTCCTCCTTTCATCCTGCTCCCCTCCTCCCCTCCACTCCCGCTCCCTTGCTCATATTTATATAGATAGCTTTTTATATGTGTGTTTTTGAGTAGAGTGAGTAGAGTTTAGCTGTTTATACATATTTGGGGGGTTGGTTATATTAGTTATAGTTATTATTGTTTTTGTTGCAGGATGGGTGGGGGTGGTTCCTGGGTTCTTGGGTTACTGTTAAGATTCCCTCTCCCTGAGCCGTTATTTAGAGAGAGCAGACAGGGCTCTCACTGTGCCAGCTCCTGTGAGGCCTGGCAGTCAGCGGTCGACATTGGGCCACTATGGTGGCCTACAAGTGACATCTGGCCTGCTTGTAGGCCACCATAGGCTGACTGGGGCCCAGGTCAAGATCTGGGAGGTTGGTCAACTGACCGATTCCAAGGTCCAGCAGCTCCTCCAGGGGCTAGAAATGCCGGGGACCTTCCAGCACCCCAACGCCCTGAGTCTCCTGGGCGTGGCGGAGGAGGCCCACTGCATCTTTGTAGTGGAGGATCTGGCCCAGGAGCAGGACCTGGCCACACTCCTGCTCCAGCGCCCCGTCCTGGCCGAGGCCAAGGCCCGCAGCCTGCTGAGGCAGATCACATTCGCCGGGATCTCACCATCGGGGACCTGAAGGCCAAGTATGTGCTGGTGCCTGCGGAGGGGACAGAGAAGCTCTTCACCGTGAAGGCGCTGATGGCAGTGTGGGAGTGGCTCTGGACCGGCCTGGGGGCAGCACCTCTTCATGGCGCCAGGAGTCCTGTTGGGGCAGCGCCCTTCAACCGCCAGTGACCTCTGGTGCCGGGGGGTCCTCCTGTACCAGATAACTTTAGGAACCTTCCCCTTCCTGGGGAAAGACTTCAAGGTGGAGGAGGACAAAGTCCTGCGAGGGGCCCTCCACATCCCATATTCCACCCCATTTTATCCTACGCCACCTACTCAGCCGACTACTCCACCAGGACCCCAGGCAGCGGGGCACCACCCAGGACATCTTGAGGCACCCTTGGACCTCACACCAAGAATTTATTAACATCAGAGTGAGGCCCAAAGGGTGCCCCCAGGAGGAGGGTGGTCCGAGGTGCCCCGCAGAATCTGACTCTCTACTGGGGACTCCAATGCAAAATGAAACCGCCATCACCAGCTGGAGGTGGGTAGAAGAAGCCAGCTGGATGGAGCCCCAGCCTGGGATGGAGTCCCAAACCCCCACCCCAGAGCTGGGAAGCAGCACTGAGGAAGACACAGAGATGGAGCCCCAGCCTGGGGTGCAGTCTTCAACATCAGCAACCCCAGAAGACCGCAGCTCAGTTCTTACTCCAACCCCAGAACTTCCAGACCCAATGCCCCAGAGTCAAAGCTCAACGCCCCAGAGCTGCCCTCCCTCATCACCTCCACCCAGCCACTCCAGCCTCACCCCTCCTCGGGAGGGGACCCAGGAAGTCCTGGAAACAGCTGGGCAGCCTCCCAGAGCCACTGCAACTCCCCGTTCTGCTCTCTGATTTCGAAAGGCAAAGCTCTGCAGAGCCATACTGTGCCTCTTCTATTTCCCCTGGCTGCTCAGCAACAAGGTTGCTCCCAAGTAGCCGACACCCCGGTGCAGAAGATGTTTCCCCTCCCACAGGCCCCTTTGGAATCCTTCCCAACCACTTCAATGGAGTGAGGAGACCAGGACTGAATGCCAGCCCCAATATATGTTAAGAGTACTGGACTTTGAAATCTAGATTTTTATTTTGTATTTATTTTTATTTCATATATTTCATATTTTTATTTTAGTAAATTGTTAAAATGCTGAAGAAAAAAAAAAAAGAACTGGGAGTCGGGCGGTAGCCCAGGGGGTTAAGCGGACGTGGCGCAAAGCACAAGGGCTGGCTGAAGGACCCCAGTTCGAGCCTAGCTCCCCACCTGCAGGGGGGTCGCTTCACAAGCGGTGAAGCAGGTCTGCAGGTGTCTATCTTTCTCTTCCCCTCTCTGTCTTCCCCTCCTCTCTCCATTTCTCTCTGTCCTAACAACGATGACATCAATAACAACAACAATAATAACTACAACAACAATAATGACAAGAGCAACAAAAGGGAAAATAAATAAATAAATATAAAAAAATTTTAAATACAGAACTGTGGGATAAACTAACCATTAACCAAAACTAAAAAGACAAAGATGTAAATAAAAATAATGACAACTATAGCCTTTTTATTCATTTATTTTTTCAAGCCATTTCTTATATATGATTAGTAGTGATTTGCAAGATTGTAATGTTACAAGGTATATTGTTCCATACTGAACTCACCACCAAAGTTCTGTACTCCTACCCTCCCAACAACTGTAATCTGTTGTTAATAATAATAATCTGTGGCCTAGGAGGTGACAGAGTGGATGAAGCATTAGATTTTCAAGCATGAGGTCCTGAGTTTGATCCCTGGCATCACATGTGCCAAAGTGATGCTCTGGTTCTTCACCTCCCCCCATAAATAAATATTATTTCAAAAATTAAACAATAGAATTTACTTAGAGATCAATTTACATTATTAAGGAATAAACTTATTTTTAAATATCACTTCCTGAGGGGTAGAAAGATAACATAATTTTTGTGCAAAATACTTTTCATGCCCAAGACTTTGAGGTCCCAGGTTCAATCACTACCATAAGCCAGAGCTGAGCTGTGGCCTGGTTTGAAATTTAAAAAAAAAAATTGATTCCTAAATGTAATGCTTATTTCATATTTAAGGTTTAACAAAACTAAGTTCAATTTCAAAAATGTTTGAGAAGAATTAAGAAAATAAAAATTAAACCTTAAGATGTTTTCTTTGATGCTATTAAAAAACTGTCAGCCCCTGGTTCCCACCTGCAATGGTTGGGTCGGGGCCTTCACAAGTCATAAAGTGGTGCTACAGGTGTCTCTCCTCTATGTCTTTTTCTTCTCTCTTAAAAAAAATAGTGACAAGGGATAGTAATATCATGCAAGCACCAAGCCTAAGCAATAACCTAGTGGCAAAGAAGTAAATCAGATAAAAGAAAAACACTGCCAAGACCAGGAGATAGCGCACCCAACAGAGCCACACACTGATTACAATGCGCAGTGACCTGGGTTTGAAGCCTCAGCACCAGATGGGAAACCCGTGCACAGCGGGTACTGCTCTACTTCTGCTGTTGTCTGTGCATCTCTTTCTCTGGCTCTATTGCAAATGAAAAAGGAAAGTCCAGGGAGTCGGCCAGTAGCGCAGCGGGTTAAGTGCACATGGAATAAAACACAAGGACCTGAGTAAGGATCCCGGTTTGAGTCCCCGGCTCCACACCTGCAGGGGAGTCACTTCACAGGCGGTGAAGCAGGTCTGCAGGTGTCTGTCTTTCTCTCCCCCTCTCTGTCTTCCCCTCCTCTCCCCATTTCTCTCTGTCCTATCCAACAACGATGACATCAATAATAGCTACAACAATAAAACAACAAGGGCAACAGAAGGGAATACATTTAAAAAATAATATTAAAAAAATGAAAGAAAAATGAAAGTCCACCAAGAACTGTGGAACTGTACAGGAATGAAGCCCCAGTGTACAAAGATAGACAAAGAAACAAGCAAACTATTAATCTACACCACAGATTGGTAGAGCCCCCGTGCCTACCCCTCCAGGATATCTCCAAAATTGGTGGCGATGGTGTTGTCTCCAGGGACCAGGTTGGGACTGCCATGTATGGCTCACAGTTAGCCAGTCAGCATTACCTGGGAAGTGGCATCAGTTGAATCGCTCCCTGAAGCTCTGTGTGAAACTCTTCCCTGGGGGCAGTTTATTTATTTACTTATTTGTTTTTAAATATTTATTTTATTTGATAGGACAGAGAATTTGAGAGGGAAGGGGAGAGAGAGGGAGAGAGAGAGAGAGAGACTCCTATAGCTCTGTTTCACTGCTCATGAAGCTTCTTTCCCCCTGTAGGTGGAGACTAGGGGCTTGAACCTGAGTCCTTGCAGATGACAGCATGTGTGCTCTGCTGGGTTTTCCACCGCCCAGCCTACTCAGCACCGGCCTTCCCCCCACACACCTGCGTGAGATTTAATGGCAAGGAGAGGGTATGCCTGGGCTGTTGGTTGTGGCGATGCAGTTCAGCAACAGCAAAAATGACTTTCCCCTCCCCCATGGGGGAGCAGCTGGGGTCAGGGTGTGGGAGATTATTCTCAACCACCCAGGCCAGGCCAGAGCCAGACAGACCCCCTGCTGGATTGTCACTGGGCTCACACTGCCTGCAAGTTCTCTGAGCTGGGGGAGGGGACCGACTGCCATTCTCGGAAGAAGCTGGAAGGTGGCCTCACCCAGGCTGCCTCTCTTCTGGGCTCTTTTGCACTTTGTGCTGTGAGCCAGTTGCTGTGGCTGTCGACCAAGCGGTGGCCAAGGACAGGTCACAGAGTCCACACAGAAGGTTCCCAAAGCAAAATGATCCTCTCCCCAATACCTGTCACCCCAGTAGTCAGTGGAAGAAGTCTCAGAACTGCCTCAGTTGGCCAAAAGTGTAGGGAGAGAGCTGGTGAGGACAGCATGATGGCTATGCAAATTGTCCTGGACTAAGGACCTGCGGACCTAAGTGCTGGAGGTTATTAAACAGGGAGACCAGGATAATCTGCCACGATTTACAACTCAAAGATTTACCCTCCTGCTTCCCACAATTAGGACTCATGGTTGCTGGTGATGCTTTGTTAGCCCCTGGTCAGTTTCAGCAGGATTTTATTACCTTCCTTGCCTTCTCAATTTCTCACACTGTATCATCTAAGAGAAGTTTTTGGTTTTTTTCTCCCCTCTAGGATACTCCCTGCATCTTCAGATGAAGTATTTTTGCTACTTCTGAAATTTGCTGTTAGTAAACCCTCTTGCTGCTTCCCCCCTCTTGCTACCATGCAAATTCTTTCAGGTCTCAGTTGCTCTTGTATGGAAAGTTTACTTATTCAAACTATGTCTAAGACTTGTGAGAACTCTGGCGGTTATCTTTGGAAGATGGGAGGGTGAGGACACAGAGCTTTGGTGGTAGGTGTGGTGTGGAACTATACATTGTAATCTTACAGTCTTGCAACAAATTATTAAAAAATGAATAAAAAATAAAGTTTGTTTACTGTGTTGATTGCAAGTTTTACTTGTAAGGTTGGTTTTGCTCATTATTCTTTGTTTAAAAAATATTTTATTTTGTTTTATTTTAATGAAAAAGAGAGAAAGGTGCAGGAACACCAGGGCACTTCTCAGCTTCTGGTTTCTGGTGGTGCTGGGGATTGAACCTGGGACTTGGGAGCCTCAGACATGAGAGTCTCTTTGCATAACCATTATGCTATCATCCCTGCTCCTCATTGTTATGATATGACCTTCAGAACAATGAGGGTGCAGGATCCACTTGCACAACCATATTCAAGTTAGAAGAAGGTATTCAGAGATGTAAGTTTATGTATGTCTTATATAGTTATATCTGCTTTCCTGGGTGAATTGCTTATACAAGGACTTAGGACATCAAATTCTCTAATTTGTCTCACTAGACAACTATCTGGCTATTTACCAATAACTCCTATTAGGAATATATATATATATATATATATATATATATATATATATATATATACAATTGCTATTCCTAAAGCAATTCATCTATCAAAATACTATAGTAGCTGATTTGTCCTTTAGGAAAGTGATTTTTAAAAAAAGCATCCTGACTTTCCTAAGATGGACAGAAAACACTCCTTCCTTCTTTTTTTCTTCTTCTTTTTCTCCTTCAACACTAAGACATGACTGAGAAGCCCTAGCCAGGTCAAATGAACCAGGAAGGGGTTTATAATTGGAAGGATACATTTCACTGTGAAACTAGAGCCGACCTTGAAGTCCAGGACTGGCTCCCAGAGAGTTGTCTTTCAGGAGCACTAAGTAACCATCAGCACAAAGGTCACAGGAGTAGCTCATGAAGCCCACTGCTTAGGACTTTTTTGTGCCTATGGAACTCATCAAACCACTTGTCAAATGCAAGCTGAGATCCTGGGGGCACGAACTGAAAAGAGAAAGTTAAGCAGACACAAACATCTGTTTAAAAAAAATGATGGTCACGTTTTTTTGTCTACATTTTCTGTTATTATTTTTTTAATGTAACCTTAAATGCAGAGTGATTAAAATTTTCCATCAAAAAGTGCAGAGTGATTAAGAATAATGAATTGTTTCCTTCATCCTCTCCCCACACTCTGTGGCTCTAGTTAATGTAGCGCTCCCCATCTTGGTCCCTTATAAGCAGCTAGTGACATATGTCACTCACACTTGTCACCTCTGCTGAGTGCAGGATATCATCAGACTCCTAGCGGGAGTGTTGGGTGGAGCCACTTAGGCAAATAGTGACCCACCTACAGATTGGTGACTCCCACTTGGATTCTGACAAGCTGAATTTCAGATTCTGGAAGCTGAAATAATAAAACATTTCCTCTCAGGCAACAAACTTTCAGCTAAACTATTTCCTTCACACAATGAAATGAAATGAACAATTAGAGCAGCTACTTCTTCTTCTAGCGTTTGCCCTTCTTCCGTAGCCAGTTAATGGCTTTGAAAGTGACTGGGATCCATGTGGATTCAGTCTGCTAGGAAGGATCTTCAGTTTCCCCAATGAATGGGTACTCACGGGATGCACCACGGGAAGGTCGATCCAATGCACCCCAGAGCAGCTACTAACACCAGCCAAATCAGCCACTCCTACAAGCCTCACTGGGGGGTGCCACTGGTGATGCCTGAGAGCTCCTTGGCGTGGTTTTAGAGAATATGGACAACTGGAGGCAGCTGTAGATCAAGACGCAGAGCTGGAGTCAGATTGAACTGTAAAACCTTAAGGGATACAGACCAAGCTTTGCCTTGCCTTGCCTTGCCTTTCTTCTCTTTTCCTTTTTCTCCTTTTCTTTCCCTCCCTCCCTTTCTTTTTTCTTTTTTGTACCTCAAGTTCCCTGCTTTGATCAATATTTAATTGAGACAAGTGCCCTAGCTTTCTGTGTGTCAGTTCATACTGTCAATATATAAAGAATAGATATTAGAAATGGCAAGTGTTTGTAAATATATTTTAATTCGTTTACATCAACAATAATAAACCTGTTACATGTGATTTGCTTATGAGAACTACATGTGTGGATTAAATTTGTAACATATATTTTGGAAAAATAAAAATTTCCAAATAAAAATTTAGTGAGAACAGTGGCACTGTTTCAGTTTTTGATAAATCTCTTAAAAGTGAGAGAGTATGAGGAAGACCACAGCATCGAAATTCACTTCAATCCTCTGCGCTTGAACCAGGGTCACACACAGACAAAAGTGGCGTACCAGTCAAGGAAGCTATTTAACTGACCCAGTAAATCTCTTTAAAGTCAGGGAAAACAGAAGCCATCTGACCAAAGCGAGCTAGGTCAAATGATTTATAATCTAGAGTGAGCCTCTGAGTCATTCTGGCCCTGAAAGTTTCACTTTTAAATGAAAATAATTCTAGCACTTAACAGCTTGCTCTGAAGTGCAAAAGAAATTCTACAAGGGCAGGGGCCAGGGGCAGACAATGAGATATCTGGTTCAAGCCCCTGATTCCCACCTGCAGGGGGCACACTTCATGAGCAGTGAAGGAGGTCTGCAGGTCTCTCTTTCTCTCCCTCTCCCCTCTCAATTTCTTTCTGTCCTGTCCAATAAAATAGAAGGAAAAAAGAAAAAAATGACTGTCGGGAGCAGTGGATTTGTAGTGCAGGCACCAAACCCCAGAGATAACCCTGATAGCAAAAATAAATTAATTAATTAAATAAAAAGAAAGACTCTACAAGGTACTTAATATTTTGAATCAAGGCAGTCCTTTTCTAAAGAGTCATGACAAAGAAGGAACTATTAAAATGATGTAGATAATTTTTGTTCAAATGGTATTATAGAGACTTATTTATTTATTCATTCTTTTTTGTTTGTTTGTTTATTTTTAGTTACCGCCAGGGATTAGTGCCAGCACTATGAGTCCACTGCTCCTGGGAGCCATTTTTCCTTTCTTTTTTTTTTTTTTCCTTTCTATTTTATTTGATAGGATAGAGAGCTGAGAAGGGAGAGTTGGAGAGACAGAGAGACACTTGCAGGACTCCTTCATGGCTCTGGATAGCTGGGACTCAAACCTGGGTCTTTGAGCATGGCAACCTCTGTGCTCATCCAGGCATGCCACGGCCCAGCTCTCAGACATCTGGTTCTAATATTCTTAGCCTCCTTTGTGGATAAGAACGACGTCAATATATTTGTGAAATAAGTAAATTTACTGAGATCTGTATAAGGGGCTCACTCCAATTTTTTTTTTTCCAGATCACAGCTCAGCTCTGGCTTATGGTAGTACTGGGGACTGAACTCAGGACTTCAGAGCCTCAGGCATAAAAGCTTTTGAATAGCCACTATGTTGTCTCCCAACCTTCACTCATCATTTTTAAAAGTATTACAAGTCAGGCACTGATGCATTCCTGAGGGATATACAGGAATAGATAGTAGGAGTAGAGAATGAGATATCTGACCGAATATGTATAATGTGGTAAGAGGAATAAGATAGTAGAGAGATATGCAAAGTGTTGTGATATTAATTTCACAGAGAAAACGTTTACCCTAAAGACAATGTTCTGGCAACAGAAATGGGAGGTCAAGATATATACAAAGAAAAACTTGCTATATTTGGCAAAGAGCATGTAACTGAAATGAATTGTATGTTTCACGGAGACACCACTTAAAGAGTATTTGGGGAGTCAGGCAGTAGCTCAGTGGGTTAAGCGCAGGTGGCACAAAGTGCAAGGACAGGCATAAGGATCCTGGTTTGAGCCCCTGGCTCCCCACCTGCAGGGGAGTCGCTTCACAGGCAGTGAAGCAGGTCTGTAGGTGTCTGTCTTTCTCTCCCCCTCTGTCTTCCCCTCTTCCCTCCATTTCTCTCTGTCTATGCAACAACGACATCAATAACAGCAATAATAACTACAACAATAAAACAAGGGCAACAAAAGGAAATAAACATTTTTTTTAAAAAAGAGTATTTGAAACCATGCTGTGCAATGTGTACAGATTTGAACCTTTAGATATTAGGAAGACACTGAGATGTATATTCACATAAATAAAATGACAGGATCACATTTATTTTTTGTAGGACTCAGAATAGTACAGTTATTGATGTAGCTGACATTAGTATACAAGATGGACTGGCTTGAATGAAAACTGGGAGCAGTCAGAAAAGTATCATCATCATCAAAAAGAGAGGTTTGTTTCATAGTTCGAAATTGCTTCCTTTTTAGTTGCCTTGGGGGATTTTTTTTCTTTTTTTTTTAATATTTTTATTTATTTATTCCCTTTTGCTGCCCTTGTTGTTTTATTATTGTAGTTACTGTTGTTGTTATTGATATTGTTGTTGTTGGATAGGACAGAGAGAAATGGAGAGAGGAGGGGAAGACAGAGAAGGAAAGAGAAAGATAGACACCTGCAAACCTGCTTCACCGCCTGTCAAGCGACCCCCCCCCCCGCCCCCGCTGGTGGGGAGCCAGGGCTCAAACCGGTATCCTTACTGCCAGTCCTTGCACTTTACACCACTTGTGCTTAACCCACTGTGCTACCACCCGACTCCCTGGGGGATTTTTTTTATTATTATTTTTTTATAAAAAGGAAACACTGACAAGAACCATAGGATAAGAGGGGTATAACGCCACACAATTCCCACCACCAGAACTCTGTATCCCATCCCCTCCCCTGATAGCTTACCTATTCGTCATCCCTCTGGGAGCACTGACCCAGGATCATTGTAGGATGCAGAAGGTGGAAGGTCTGACTTCTGTAATTGCTTTTCCTCTGAACATGGGCATTGACAGGTCGACCCATACTCCCAGTCTATCTCTCTCTTTCCATAGTGGGGCAGGGCTCTGGGGAAGCGGGGGTCCAGGATACATGGTGGGGTTTTCAGCCCAGGGAAGTCCGGTTGGCATCATGGTAGCATCTGGAACCGGGTGGCCTCTCTCTCAATAATACCACGTTGAAAGCTACTTCCTTTTGGAGCTCACACCAAGTGTTGTCTCCAAGTCACCATCTTGGCTCCAAGGGGGGGGGGGGTTTGTCTGTTTGTTCTTAATAACTACTTTCTAGAGTTTTTATTTGGTTTCCTAATATGAAAAAATGCATTATTAGTTATATGTCATTATGAATTAATTAGACTTTCACTATGGCATTCATGGAAAAAGGTGACTTAAATTAGTTTTTAAAAATCAGATGTGTGCTGGAGGTGCAGGTTGTGATACTCATAGAGTGCTCATATTACAGCGCACAAGTACACAGGTTAAGCCCTGTTTCTCCACCTACAGGGGAGAAACACTGCTGCAGGTGTATCTCTTTTTTTGTTGTTGTTTAAACCAGAGCACTGCACAGCTCTGGCTTATGGTGGTGCAGGGGATTGAACCTGGGACATTGGAAACTCAGGCACAAAACTCTCTTTGTATAATCATTATGCTATCTACCCCCCCCCCCTCGTCTTTTTCTCTCTCAATTTCTCTCTGGAAAAAGAGAGGGAGGAAGGAAGGAAGGAAGGGAGGGAGGGAGGGAGGGAGGAAGGAAGGAAGGAAGGAAGGAAGGAAAGATAGAAAGGGGGCCAGGTGGTGGCACAACCGGTTAAGTGCACACATTACAGTGCGCAAGGACCTCAGTTCAAGCCCCTGGTCCCTACCTGCAGGGGAAAGCTTCACGAGTGGTGAAGCAGGGCTGCAGGTGTCTCTCTGTCCCTTTCCCTCTTTCTCTCTCCCTCTCCCCTCTCAATTTCTCTGTCTCTATCCAATAATAAATAAATCTTCTTCTTCTAGCGTTTGCCCTTCTTCCGTAGCCAGTCAACAGCATCAGGTTGAGCCTGATGTAAAGTTTCGAGACCTCCTTTGAATCTGGAGAGGTGGCAGTCGTTGACTATGTGGGTCATAGTCTGTCTGGAGCCGCAGGGGCAGTTCGGGTCGTCTCTGGCTCCCCAGCGATGGAACATAGCGGCGCACCGGCCATGGCCTGTTCGATAGCGATTGAGGAGGGCCTGATCATAACGTGCTAGGTCAAAGCCGGGTTGACGCTTGCAGGGGTCTGTGATGAGGTGTTTGTTCTTTACCTCAGCTGACTGCCAACTCTGTTTCCAAGAGACTGGAACAGAGAAGTTCAGTGTAGGCGTAGGGGACCAGATTGGGTGACGAGACGTCAAGCGTTGGACAGGGTGGGCGAAGATCTCCGCGTATATTGGCAGGTCCGGTGGAGCGTAGACGTGGGAAATGAACTTAGATGATGCCGCATCCCAACGAATATCTGGCGGAGCGATGTTGCTAAGAACTAGAAGCCATGGAACCGGGGTGGAACGGATGGTTCCAGAAATTATCCTCATGGAGGAATATAATTTGGAATCGACCAAGTGGACATGGGGGCTACGGAACCATACTGGGGCACAGTATTCTGCAGTGGAATAGCATAATAAATAAATAAAAAGGTTAAAAAGCAAAGAAAGAGAGATAAAGAAGGGAAGAAAGTATGAAAGGAAGGAAGGAAGGAAAGAAGGGAAAGAAAGAGAGCAAGAATATAAAAATGCCACTGGCAAAGATGGATTTGTTGTGCAGGCATGGAACCCCAGTGAAAACCTAGTGGAAAAAAACTATCAGAGGTGAGGACTGGGAGATAACTCACCTGGTAGAGTGCACACATTACCATGTGTGAGGACCCAGGTTTGAGCTCCTGTCTCCAAACATTTATTATGGGAGAACCATTCAAAGGGGAAGTTTCATAAGTGGTAGAGTAGTGCTGTGGTCTCTCTCCTGCTGTGGTCTCTCTCCTGCTTCTCGCCCTCCCTCCACCTTTCACACTCTATCTGAATAAAATAATAATAATGATCTGCCAGGAACAGTGGAATCTTGCAGGCATGAAGCCAAGGCAGGTGGGAGGGATGTTAGATGCAAACCATTTTATTATAGCTTAAGAAAAAAAGAGTATTTATAGAATTTTCATATTGTCTCTTTAGAAAAGAACACTCATTCTTTATGGCTGGGTTTTGGGGTGGAAGCAATAATCAGTTAAAATTAATATCCTGCTGTAGTGAAAATCCCGACTTGCCAGTCTAAGTCAATGCCAGTAAGGCTTCTCAGGAAAGGGGGACTTGGAATAAAAGCACAAAGAACCCTTCTATGCTGTGTCCCACTGTTGTCAGCCCTCAGAGGGGAGTGTTTTCAGCTCCTTAATCTGCCCTTGAAACCAATCAAACAGCTCTTGTTTTGACTGCATGATTAAGCTTCCTGCATGTGCCAAGGATTTTATTTCAAAACTGATAATTGAGTATTCACTAGGGAAACTAATTGTGATGAAGATAATTTAGTGTGTTTTACATTTTGTAATATTGTCCAAGCATGTCTACATCTTCTCACGGCATGGCTACCCTGATTTCTTTTCATGACTAAACTTCTCTTTTTGAAGCAAGATCTATGTATTCAGACTTAGTTAACGCTGACCCCAAAATGGTAGGGTGAAGACAGCCTGTGGGTCCTGGTGTACGATGATGGAAAGGACCCAAGTTGGGATAAGAACGTTTTGGAGACACCTACAAGGAATGAGAAACTGTACCTGTGTGTTGACAACTGTACTGTAAGCTATTAATGGTTCCCAAAATAAAATGGGGGGGGGAGGACTTCTAGAGGCATGGCTATGGAGTAGGAGCCCTTTCAGATTGTCCCTCTGACAAACTAGAAGAAAACAATGAAAAATCACCTGAAAACTCAACAAACTACAACCAAGATTTCTTCAGAAACTCACTAAGACACAGCCACCAAGTTGCAGATACTACTCTGATTCCTTCCTGACCTCTCTGGGCAGAGGACAAACTCAGCAATGTGTCCTGGGACCTCACTGCTCCCTACTCCACTAGGGAAAGATAAAAACAGGCTGGGGTGTGTGGATTGACCTGCCAACCTGTCCAGTGGAAAAGCAATTGCAGAAGCTGGGCCTTCCACCTTCTGAACCCCATAAAGAATTTTGGTCCATATTCCCAGAGGGGTAAATGTTTGGAGACCAGCAGAGAGAAGACTGGGGGGGGGGGGGGGGAAGGAAGGACACTCAGAAGTAGTAGGTGTGACTTAGAAAGGAAGAGAAGGCAGGACCATGGGGGAGGAGAAGGGCAAATATATATAGATATAGATATAGAGATAGAGATAGAGATAGAGATATGATATAGATAGAGATAGAGATAGAGATAGAGATAGAGATAGATATATAGATATAGATATAGATATAGATATAGATATAGATATAGATATAGATATAGATATAGATATAGATATAGATATAGATATAGATATAGATATAGATATAGTCTACCCATATCTATGATCTTGGGGTAGCTAATGCAGTTTCCAGTGGAGGGAATGGGGAACTCTGGTGATGGGAAAGGTATTGTCTTATAATTTTGTAAATCAATATTAAATCACTAATAAAAATAACATTTAAAATGAAAAATAAAAAGTAAATAAGAAATCCTTCAAGTGGAAAAAATTAGTCATTTTCTTTATTTTTCAAGGTATTCCTTGGGGGAGGTAGCATAATGATTATGCAAAAAGATATTTATGACTGAGGTGCCAAATGTCCCAGGTTCAATCACCAGTAGCACCATAAACCAGAATTGAATAATGCTCTGGTCAAAACAATACAAAATAAAATAAAGGTTTTTCTTAAAATCCACACTAAAATAACATGAGATAAACTCCATTAACACCACTTCCCAATCTGTAATAACTTCCTAGAAAACAGTACTTGGGCTGAACTACTCAAAGTGCTTTTTTTTTTAAGTCTTTTTTTTTAATATTTATTTTATTTATTTATTCCCTTTTGTTGCCCTTGATGTTTTATTATTGTAGTTATTATTGTTGTTGTCGTTGTTGGATAGGACAGAGAGAAATGGAGAGAGGAGGGGAAGACAGAGAGGAGGAGAGAAAGACAGACACCTGCAGACCTGCTTCACCGCATGTGAAGCGACTCCCCTGCAGGTGTGGAGCCGGGGTTCAAACCGGGATCCTTATGCCGTACCTTGTGCATTGCGCCACCTGCGCTTAACCCACTGTGCTACAGCCCGACTCCCGCGCTTTTTTTTTAATTTATTTATTGGGAAATTAATGTTTTACACTCGACAGTAAATACATTAGTTTGTACATGCATAACATTTCCCAGTTTTCCACATAACAATACAACCCCCACTAGGTCCTCTGTCATCCTTTTTGGACCTGTATTACCTCCCCCCCACTCCAGAGTCTTTTACTTTGGTGCGATATCAAAGTGCTTTTAAGAGAAGGGAGAAAATGCTCAGAAATGCTAATACAAGTAAAAGGATACAAGGTTAAGGACTTGGAGTGCAGCACTGGGAGGTCAAGGAACTAGCCGGAGAGTGAGCTCTAAGATACAGGAAGATGACACTTTTCTCTGTATCTTTTAGTCTGAGTATTATTGTGGGTAGCACTAGAAATTAAATTATAAATTAGGATATAACACTGTTAACTCAAAGGCAGGGACACTACCCAATCTATTTCTGCTCTTTGTGAAGTAGAAAATTCCTGTACCTTCCGTTTGTGAAAACGGGGCTAGACAAAAACCACACTAAGATCTAAGCCACTTATTGTTTGTCTTACTTTTAAGTAGCTAGCTTAACTGCAAACCCAAGTCCTTGAAACCCAACCGCTTGCTCAAGGTTGAGGGAGCTGATAGCCAGGTGGTCTTAGCTGATAACGGGAAAGTGTGGCAACCCTATTTTGTATAGAGGCTTGAAATTAGACAATTCCTATAGGCTGCTTAGTGTGTTGCAATGTCTGAAATGATTGGATCCCGCATTTCTTGTAAAATGTTATTGAATGTGTTGAAGAATCCTCGTTTTGCATATTTCCCCACCCAGAATGTACTCTAGAATCCTATAAATTGTGTGGCTTGAGTTCTGTTCGGGTCGAGCCTTGGTGGACTGCTGGCAGTCCCCCGCTCGTCCCAGATTCGAATCTGTAATAAACATCTTTGCTTCCCTGCAGTGGATGGTGGTCTGCTTTTTACTCACTAACACTCTTCCCTGCAACTATTATTGAATGATGTGTGCTCGGGACACTCAACTATGTGATTACTGTGTCATAGATTTGGCATTGCACTGTGGTCTGCCATAGTGATAAGATGCATAAGGGTTGGGGGGTTAAAAACAAACAAACAAAAAGCCTAAAGCAGTCCTATAAGCCATCAAGCTATCTCTAGGATAGAATAGCTATGCATGTAAAATTAAAAGTCACAGCACAGGCACTTTGACTTTAGGTAACAACTACCACTAGTGCTACTGAAACGTATGGTGCAGAATATTTTCTCTCTGGCAGTATGTCCACATGAGCCACTGAGAGCAACCTAGAACAACACTGAACAAATTGCATTAAGATCTATCAATTCTCTGACCTTGTCCTCTCTAGACCTAATGTCATTTTTAAGGTGTTTCAGTTGCAAAATTAACTGACAAATACGTTCTTCGCTAAATATTCAAACATTTCAGAGATGAAAAAATGGAAAAATTTTTTAAAGTCCTATTATCCTCTATATTTATATATATCCTCTAGACTGTTTTCCTACTTGATATTGAAGCATAATTATTTTTGCAGATTTACAAAGGGCTTCATTCTTTCTGGTCTCTGTAATCCTAAAACATACAATTTGTAAAAGATTGCTACAATTAAATAAACAAATAGACAAACAAGTCAATAGAACTTTCTTGATAAGCCAGGTCTTCATGGATGAGCAATTTCACATCCCCCAGGCTACTTTTTCACTCAGTACAGGAAAAGGAAAGATAGAGAGAGAGAGAGAGAGAGATAACACCACAGCTGCACCAAATGTGGTAGCACTCCCATATGGTACCAGGCATGAACCTGGGATAGAACCCCCCTTGTAGATTATTCCTACAGCCTCTAAAGCAATGTTTTTTAAAAATTACATATGAGTGGTCCAGGAGGCGGTGCAGTGGATAAGGCACTGGACTCTCAAGCATGAGGTCCCAAGTTCAATCCCCAGCAGCACATATATCAGAGTAATGTCTGGTTCTTTCACGCTCTCCTCCTCTTTCTCATGAATAAATTTTAAAAAATTTAATAAAAAATAAAATACAAATCACATATGACTTTCTGTTTACCACAACTGAAAACTCAAGTGTTTTTATGTTAATAAAAAGATCTCTTACCTGATTTCCATTAGTTATCTGAGGCTATATTGCTCAGTTTCAAATGTAATTTTTAAAATTAAAACTAATCCCAGATAATCTTCTGAATGCCTCCCCTCACCAAAAATGAAACACATACAACAGTGTGACTTTGAACATCATTTGGTTAAAGTAGATTAATGTCCTCAAACTGAAATACATTCACATATCAAATATTATTGTCATATAAAATAATTTTCCTTATCAACAATATCTGAATATATTTTACAATGACTTGAACCAAACCTAACATTTTTTTTCATTGTGAAAGTACTAACAAAGTAACAGATATCTTATAATTGTAGTGCCATCTACTGGCAAAGAAAATATCAACAATAGTATACTCACAAATTCTCCTAAGTGCAACTCATGTGAAAGAAATGGAGGACTTAATGTGTACAGCTCAGTTTTTAACTTGATATACATAGTATTTAACACATGAAATAAAATATTTTCTTTTTTAAAAAAATATATTAGTGGATGCCAGTCAGTAGCGCACATGGTGCAAAGCACAAGGACCAGCTTAAGGATCCCGGTTCCAGTCCCCGGCTCCCCACCTGCAGGGGGGTCACTTCACAAGCAGTGAAGCAGATCTGCAGGTGTCTATCTTTCTCTGCCCCTGTCTTCCCCTCCTCTCAATTTCTCTCTGTTCTATCTAATAACAACAGCAATAACAATAACAACAAGGGCAACATAATGGAGGGGGGATGGCCTCCAGGAGCAGCGGATTCATGGTGCAGGCACCAAGCCCTAACAATAATTCTGAAGGCAAGAAAAATGTATTAGTGACTTAATATTGATGTACAAAATAATGAACGGGCTGGATGGCAGATGCACCTGGTTGAGCACACGTCAGTGTGTAAGGGCCCCAATTCGAGCCCCTGGTCCCCACCTGCAAAGGGAAAGCTTTGTGAGTGGTGAAACAGGACTGCAGGTGTCTGTCTTTCTCCCTTCCTATCACTCCTTCCCTCTCAATTTCTGGCTGTTTCTATCCAATAAATACATAAAGGTAATAAAAAATAATAACAATGAGATAACAGGGGTATACAGTCATCCCTTGTTTATTGTGGTTAATCAGTTCCAGACTCTACCACTATAGACTTGGAAGTGACTTCCCATGAAGTAGGAGTCTTTATAAATTGGATATTTTCATAGTTAGGGAATATAAAGCCTGCTTACGACCTTCTAAACACGGTGTTTAACATTATTAGAGCCCTTGACATGAAATAACACCCCTTTATCTTTGCTTCCTTGTTGAAAGAGACAGTAGCTATTGGAGGGATGTTCTTTTCATCTTTACGGATGGAATGAAAGGTAGACTCGTTTGAGTCATAATAGCGGGCAACCTCTACGATTTTCTGGCCATCTTTGATCATACCCATAGTTTCACCTTCTCCTGGTCGGTAAGCATCTTCCTCCAGTGCTTAGTTTCGTCGTCAGAAGGCTGAGAAGCAGCAGCACGTTTAGGAGCCATTGTGGGGCTTAGATAAAGGTTCTCAGCAATCTCAAACACTTCCAAGAGCAAAGATGCTTCTGCTGCCTAGCGATGTAGAAACTCGTCTGAGAGAAACATGCTCTGACTGGCTTGGTTTCCCCACACCTGATTTCAAACACCCACAAGGAGCTGTGGAGCGGCGGCACCCAGTCTTGAAGGATTTGCGGGGCTGCTCGGATACACAGGCCTGCAGTCCGTACATACAGTCATTTTAATTTTCATACAGGAGTGTATAATTGACTCAAAAAACCGAGCGGACACTGTCTCATTTTCACTGTCTTGAGCAATTTTTTAGTGAATATATTTGAAAAAACTGCCATAGAGTGAAGCCACGAAAGTCAAAGCGCAAAGTGGCAAGGGACACTACGACTCTACACTGTTCCCACCCCCAGAGTTCTGCATCTCCACTCCCTCCATTGGAAACTACAACAGTTCTTCCAAGTTTGAAGATATGGGTTGACTATTAGATAGATAGATAGATAGATAGATAGATAGATAGATAGATAGATAGATATAGATAGATATAGCATATATATGATGTTTGCCCATTTTTTCCTATGGTCCTTCCTTTCTAAGTCATACATATACCTATTACTACTTCCAAATATCTTTTTTTTTTTCTCTGAGTTCTGATGCAATTGGAGTTCAGAGCCCTCTGGTCATCTTCCCCTATCATTTCTCCCCCTCTGGGGGGCATGGATCAAAATTCTTTATGGGGTGCAGAAGGTGGAAGGTCTGGCTTCTGTAATTGCTTCTCCACTGGAAATGGTGTGTTGGAAGGTATATCCATACCCCCCCCCCCAGCCTGTTTCTATTTTTCCTTAGTTGGGGAGGGTTCTGGAGAAGTGAGGTTCTAGGACACACTGTTGAGGTCACTGCGCAGTAAATCAGGATGGAATCATGATAGCATCAGCAACTTGGTAGCTCAAAGGTGGTAAGATATAAAGCAGGACAAAATGATTAATGAACAAAAGCCAAAAAGTAGGACTAGAGCAGATGAAAGTAATGATATTAGGGTGGAAAGAAGTGAGGAGAGGAAATCCATTTTAGGTATGTTCCTAGGAGCCCGTGACCTTAGTAGTTTTTGCTTAAGTTTTATTGCTAACATGCAGGTGGACAAAAATGTTGTCTGGGAAGATGTTGTCAGAATTGAGAATAGAACAAGAAAGCTGGAATAGGGCAAAGAGTAGCTCCCAAATTTGAAGAAAATCAATAAATTAATGTTTACCCCATCAATCCAACCCAGAGCCCATATATATTCATATTTAGCACAGGAGCCTGTGTAACCGCTGAGTCCTTGTCAGTTTGAGCTCCCAGTTGTTGTTCACAGCTGTGAACATTCTAGGATGCCTTCATTTCAGGACCAGTCTTCCTTGAGTGGCAGGTTAGGATGACCCAGTCTCCTTTCAGAGAGTGGGGCAGTGCTTACATTGCTGGTTTATAGTGAAGGTGAGGTCCTGGAGTGGCCCACAAGAGGTCTTATGATGCTCCTGATGGAAGTGACCAGTGAGTGATGGTGAAGAGAGGGTCTTTTAGAGGTTTTGGCCCATATTGTCTACTTTGGAATCCAAGACTTCCCAAATTAGGGTCCCCTTTGACCAAAAAGGGTACCATTAAATGAGCCAGTAGCTTGCCCTTATCCAGCTTTTATAGTCCTTTCTCTGATGAGCTTAGACTCTTCCCAAGTTGTTAAAAGTACCGAGTGTCATCTGTTGTAATATGGGCCTATACTGCTATAAACTTCCCTCCCAGGACTGTTGCTGCATCCCATAGGATCTGATAGCTGGTATCTTTATTTTTATTGATATTGAGATGTCTTAAGTTTTTTTTTATCTCTTCAGTGACCCATGTATTATTCAAAAGCACATTGTTTAGTCTCCAAACTTAGGGGGAATTTCTTCTTGTGCTTGACTTCTAGCTTCATATCATCATAGTCTGAGAAGATGCACTTTATCAACATAATATTTATGTATTTGTTTAGGCTATCTTTGTGACCCAGCTTATGATCAATCCTTGTGGATGTTCCATGTGAATTGAGAGTGTGTATTCCTTTCTCTTGGGATGGAAAGTTCTGTATATATCTGTTAGGTTCATTTCTTCTGCTGTTTCACTTAAGACTGCTATTTCCCCATTGACTTTGTGTCTCTGCTGTGAATGGTGTATTAAAATAGCCTAATGCTATTGTGTTGCTGTCAATGTCTTCCTTAAGTTCAGTATTTGATTTACATATTTAGATGCACCTGAGTTTGGGGCATGTATATTTATAATTCTTGTTGGATTCTTTGACCATAATGTAACATCTTTTTCTGTCTCTGCTTACTTTCTTTACTTCAAAGTTCATTTTATCTGAGAACAGAATTTTTTCTGAATTATTTTTTTTCTGAATTATTAGCTTGGAATATCTTTCTCCAAGCTCTTATATTAAGCTTCTGCTTGTTTTTTCTTTGGATGTATTTCCTGAAACCACATAATGATCGGATCTTGTCTTGAATCCATTAACTGCTTTGAGTCTTGGCAGATGAATTTAGGCCATTCAAATTTAGGGTGATTATTGGTATGTGTGGTTTACTTACATCCATTCTGATTTTTGTTTTGAATTCATTTTATTTTTTGAAAAGGTTTAATTTTTAATTTCTATTGATTTATTGGCTAGAGACAGCCAGAAATTGAGAGGGAAGGGGGTGATAGGAAGAGAGACAGAGACACCTGCAGCCCTGCTTCACCACTCGCAAAGCTGTCCCCTTACAGGTGGGAACTGAGGGCTCAAACCTGGGTCCTTGAGCACTGTAACATGTATGCTCAACTAGGTGCACCACCACCTGGCCCTTTTAGAATTCATTTTAAATTGCTGATTCTTTGCCCAGTTGTTTCTATCTGTCATTTTATATGGATGGGTTTCTGTGATGAGTTCCTCACTGATCTTTATCTTCTATTAATCTGTTTCTTGTTTTTGTACTGTGGTTACCATAAGTGTAATAACATATTATATCTTTTAAAACATCTTTTTATGTTGTTCTTGATTAACTAACATTTGATAAAAATGCTTTATCCATTAACTCCCTACCCTTTCCTGTTTCACTGTTCTTTCCTTTTCTGTTGTGTTCTTAGTTCTAGTCTACTACTGTTCACCTCACTTAGAATGTTTATTCCTTTGCTTCTTTGCTTCTGAGACTCCTCTTAGTAATTATTGTAAGGTGAGGTTGATGATGGAAAATTCCTTTAGCTTTGGATATCTGAGAAGACCTTTATTTCTCCCTCCTCATATTTGAAGGATAATTTTTCAGGATATAAGATGTATGCCTCGAATTCTCTCTTTTAGTACTCTGAATATGTCATTTCACTTACTCTCTCCTTGCCTGTAGGGTTTGTGAAGTCTGATGAAAAACTTGGTAACTCTATCTTTATATATAACTTATTTCCTTTCCCTAACAGCCTGCAATTTTTTTCCTTTTCATAGGGTTTTGATGGTTTTACAATGATATTGTAAAACTATCAAATGGCGTACCACCATAAGCCAGAGCTGAGCAGTGCCCTTGTAAAAAAGAAAGAGGGAGAGAGAGAGATGCAAATTAAAACTGCTCTAAGATTCCACCTCACACTTGTGGGAATGGCCTACATCAAAGCAGGAAATGACAGGTATTGGAGAGGTTATAGAGAAAAAGGGATTCTATTACTCTGCTGGTAGGGGCAAACTGGTGCAGAACCACTTTGGAAGATTGTATGGAGAGTCATTAAGTAAATTAAAATGGAATTACCTTATGATCCAGCAACACCACTCTTGGACATTATCCAAAAAACATGCAAACATGTACCCCTATGTTCATAGCTGCACTATTCACATTAGCCAAACAGTGGAAGCAGCCTAAGTGCCCATCCACAGATGACTGGCTAAATAAATTATGGGATACATATACTCCATGAAATCTATTCTGCAATCAAAAAGACAATATTGTGTCCTTCGTAACAAATTAGATATGACTAAAGGGGATTATGCTCAGCAAAATAAATGAAGTAAATACAACTACCAGATGGTTTCATTCATATGTGGAATCTAGAGAACTGACAAACATGAACTTAGAAAAAACAAGCAAACAAAAAAAGAGAAGTAAACAAACTATTTCCAAAACTTTGTAAGAACAATGGTGGATATTGTTGGGAAGACATTTGGTGGTGGGTGTGGTGTGAAACTATACCTTGTAATCTTTTTTTTTTTTTTTGCCTCCAGGGTTATCGATGTGGTTCAGTGCCTGCACCACCAATTCACCACTCCTTAAAGGCCTTTTTTTTTTTTCCCATTTTGTTGCCCTTGTTGTTGTCATTATTGTTATTGTTGCCACTGATGTCGTTGTTGTTGGATAGGACAGAGAAATAGAGAGAGAGGAGGATACAGAAAGGGGGAAAGATAGACACCTGCAGACCTGCTTCACCACCTGTGAAGCGACGTCCCTACAGGTGGGGAGCCGGGGGCTCGAACCAGAATCCTTATGCCAGTCCTTGCATTTTGCACCACTTAACCCACTGCACTACCGCCTGACTCCCCTAAATTCAGATTCTTCAACTTATGAGCTACATGTCCTCTGGAACACTAGCACCAAATTTCTGCTTTATCAAATGCTGTAAAATAAGAGAACACTACATATATTGCAGAGCTCCTTGCACATGGTAGATGCTAAAGAAACGCCAGCTCTCTTTCCTTTGAAGAGTATCATGTACACACTTCTGTTAACAGGACTGGATTTAAAAGTCATGCTTCATGATTTCCCTGAGGCAAATTGTAGCATAGCATGATGCATCAAGATCAAAAGAGATCAGAAGAGATAAAGTGGCCTCACTGGTGTGGGATCCTTCCATGCTGAGATCAGTATCATGTTCCTCCATGAGCTTATAGGAGACATTGCAGGGATGTTTCAAAACCTGCCGGAAGCAGCCTGGAACATTTAGTTTCAGAGCAGGAACTTTAAACCTGCATGTCTGCAGTCCATCTCTGCGAAGTCTCTCCTGGTACCACTGCCCTACTTCATTCCTTGGGTACTGATTGTTGTAGCCAAGCACTGGAAGAACCACCTGCAAATGGGAAGGGGGAGAAGTCATGAGACGAGCTTTAGAGAAATAAATGATCCTATTACAAATGATTCTATTACTTAAACATGAATCTGTTAACAGTATAAATTAGTCTACTGAATTTTGACTGCTATTTTGACTATTATTTCTTCCTTAAATGTATTTACTTTGGATAGACACAGAGAAATTTAGAGAGGAAGAAGAGAGAAAGACACACACACACACACACACACAGCACTGCTTCACTTGTGAAAATTTCCCCCCTGCAGGTGGGAGCCAGGGACTTGAACTGGCGTCTTTGTGCATGGTAACTTGTGTGGTCTGCCAGATGTGCCACCAGCTGGCCTCTACTTTATTTTTTAGAGCTGCCAAGCAAAGAAAAGGAATGACTAAAATTCAGATTCCCATTAAACAAGGCAAGCAATTCACATCAGATTTTATCAGACAAATTTTTATCACTATAGAAGAGACAGAACAGGAAGTTTGAATTAATTAGCCAAGAAAATTCAGCCTTTCTGCAGTCATACACTTTTAAGAGCTATTTTTTTTCTGTAATACAAAGAATAAACCCATCTGCTCAATCCCATAACTGGTATTTAGTATAGTAATTATACATCCTTTTTATTTAAACTAGAAAGAGTGGTCTGGGAGGTGGTGCAGTGGATAAAGCATTGGATTCTCAAGCATGAGGTTCTTGGTTCAATCCCCGGCAACACATGTACCAGAGTGATGTTTGGTTCTTTCTCTCTCTCCTCCTGTCTTTCTCACTAATAAATAAATAATTTTCTTTAAAAGGCTAGAAAAAAGACAAGTAGAAGCAAATAAGTTAATTTTTCTCAACTGCTTCTAAATCCATCTGCTTTTGATGGCTTCTTTCTGCCATCACTGGTGACTGACTTCTAGACATTTACCTTGAACAGTACCAAATATTCAGAAAAAGATGAAAAAGAAAGAGGAGGAGGAGATGAAGGAGGAAGAGGAATGCTTCATGCTTCACCTCAGACTGTGTCCAGAGACTTCACGTGTGGAATGACAACCCTTCAGCTTCATTACTCGGGTGAGACCTTTCCTTTTATAATACACTCTAATTTCATCTCAGGTAGTTCACTTTCTAACAAAGTCCCATAACCTAGATATACACCAGTTTCTGTGAGAGAGAGCTTATGTTCACACGTACCCATAAACTACTGAAAAATATATACCTGAAAGCAGAAGTACACTAGAGTTTGCAGTGAGTACCTCCCTAATACTTCCTCTCCACTATTCCAAGCCTGGGATCCGTGATTGCTCAACAAATTGTTTGGCTTCGTTTGTTAACTCTCTTTTCAATCACCAGGTTCCAGATGCCACCAGGATGTTGGCCAGGCTTCCCTGGATTGAAGACCCCACCAATGTGTCCTGGAGCTCAGCTTCCCCAGAGACACACCCTACTAGGGAAAGATAGAGGCAGACTGGGAGTATGGACCGACCAGTCAACGCCCATGTTCAGCGGGGGAAGCAATTACAGAAGCCAGACCTTCTACCTTCTGCAACCCTCAACGACCCTGGGTCCATGCTCCCAGAGGGATAGAGAATGGGAAAGCTATCAGGGGAGGGGGTGGGTTATGGAAATTGGATGGTGGGAATTGTGTGGAGTTGTACCCTTCCTACCTTATGTTTCTGTTCATTAATCCTTTCTTAAATAAAAAATTTAAAAAATAAAAAATAATAAATACATAAATAAAATAAGGGAAAAAAACCTAAAATATGGATAATCTAAATGAATAAATTTCAAATTTGTTATGCTAACTGAAAAAAGCCCTATATCCAAAGAAATGAAAACACTGATTCAAAAGGGTACCTGTGCCCTTATGCTTACAGTTGCATTATTCACAACAGTCAGAATAAGGAGTCAACCTAAATGTCCTTCTGTAGACAGGTGGGTAAAGAAGGAATGGAATATATACTCAGTGAAATACTATTCTATAATAAAGAAAGAGAAGTAATATTGTATTGTTTGGGACAAAATGGATGAAATTAGAGGTGATTAAGTGAAATAAATGACGAAGATAAAGGCAACTACCAAATGGTTGTACTCACATGTGGAGTACGATCAACTAAAGTAAACGAACTTAAAAAAAAAAAGTCACTAAACTATGTCTCAGACTGTCTGAAAAACTGTGGGGGGTGGGTGTCAGGGCAGGAAGGCCACCTGACTTTGGTGATGGTGCAGTAACATACACTCACACATCGGTGTGAAACAATATCCCTGAATATCAGGATTATATACACCAACACTAAATTGCTAACAATAAGAATATTATTATTTTTTAAAGAGTAATTAGAGTTCAATGAGGCCATCAGCATATAATATAATTCATATAACATAACCCAGTACAAATAGCTCTTCTAAAAAGAAGAAGAAACACCAGGCTGTGAACATAGAGAGAATGTCCTGTGAGGATGCAGGGAGGAGGTGATCATCTGGAAGCCAAGCCTCCTCGAACCATGGAAAATCCATTCCTGGGGGGGAGAGAGGGACTGGGCAATAGCATACCGGGTTAAGCGCACATAGTACAGAGGACATGTGCAAGGATCCCAATTTGAGCTTCTCACTTTGCAAGCGGTGAAGCAGGTCTGCAAGTGTCTGTTTTTCTCTCCCCCTGTCTTCTCCTCCTTTCTCAATTTCTCTCTGTCCTATCCAACAACAATGAGGAAAAAAAGATAGCCGCCAAAAGCAGTGGAGGCAAATAAAGAAAAAAGAAAATCCATTTCTGTTGTTTAAGCCACCCAGCCTGGTATTTAGGTATGGTAACTCAGAAAGTTAATATGCTGGAAATTTTTCCTTTTGTACAAAGAAGATTTATTTATTTATTTATTTATTTATTTATTTATTATTGGATTGAGACAGACAGAATTTGAGAGGGGAGGGGGAGATAGAGAGAGGGAAAGAGGCAGAGAGATACCCGCTTCACCATTTGTGAAGTTTTCTTCATACAGGAGGGGACCAGGGGCTTGAACCTAGGTTCCTGCACACTGTAATGTGTGTGCTTAACCAGCTGTGCCACTGCCTGACCCACCCCCCCGGCATTTTTCCTTTCATATATTTTTAAGAATCTGATGTTTTGGGGGTAGATAGCATGATGCAAAGAGACTCTCATGCCTAAGATTCCAACATCCCAAGTTCAGTCTCTTACACCACCATAAACCAGAGCTGAGCAGTGCTCTGGTTAAAAAAAGAGAAAAAAAAAAAAAAGAATCTGATGTTTAATGGTTATATTTTCATCACACTGATACAAATATTCCATTTAGTATATTTCAGTCATTCTCAACTTTTATTATAATAATTCTTGCAAAGGAAAAAGATAATAGAAATAAAAGGTCGCATGCTATTTGATTACATTTACAAAATACTCTTTCACAGGTAAAACCTTTGGTCAAAAAGAAAAGAAAGCAGATAAGCTGTTGCCAAGAGCTGGGGCTAGAGGCTGATTATAAGGGAGAAGGGGCAGGGAAATACTGGGGAGAGTTGAAATAGTTCTTCATCTTGATTTCTATGATTGTCATAAGACTACATATATTTGTCACAACTCAAAGAATTATAAACTAAAAAAGAATGAATTTTCTAATACTGAAACCATACTTGATAGGCTGAGGAGACAGCACAATGGTTATAGAAGAAGACTTTCATGCTTTAGGCACCCAAGTCCCAGGATCAATCCCCAGCACCACCATATGCCTGAGCTAACTAGTGCTCCGGTAAGAAGCAAGAAAACAAACATCATACTTAAATTAAAAAATGGTTTGAAAGATAAGAGGAGGTGTTTGTTACCTGATGTATTGCATATGTATTAGCTGATTCCTCTTCATTAGTTACCAAATGAACCTATTTTTGAAAAACATAAAAACATAAATGATTCCCAAATATTCCAAAGTTTTCAATTTTCCCTGCCTCTGTTACATAGGACTTAAATTCCATGCTGTATGTATTTACACATATACACAAACAGACAGACATACCTGACTCTAAAATTTGTCTCTGGAGGAGCAGAGTAATGAAAATTAGAATGATTCCTCCAGCTTTGCCCACTGATAACGGAAGTTGGAACCCACAGAATGTCACTGAGCAGCATAACATTCTAGAGTGATCCTGTCACCTCAGTCACCAACAGTCTATCAAAATCAGAGTGTTCTTTACTAAGTGAAAGATCTACTTCTGTGAAAATATCCTTGATCCATTTGGAGTTGATTTTTGTTTCTGGTGAGATAAGGTGGTTCAGTTTCATTCTTTTGCATGTTTCAACCCAGTTTTCCCAGCACCATTTATTGAAGAGAGCCTCCTTCCTTCATTTAATACTTTGGGCCCCCTTATCAAAGATTAGATGTCCATAGGTGTGGGGGTTTAGTTCTGGGCTTTCAATTCTGTTCTACTGGTCTGTGTGCCTATTTTTGTTCCAGTACCAGGCTGTTTTGATGATGATGGCCTTATAATATAGTCTGAGATCTGGGAGTATGATGCCTCCATTTCTGTTTCTTTTCCTCAAGATAATTTTGGCAATTATAGGTGTTTTCTGGCTCCAGATAAATGATTGTAGTTTTTGTTCTATTCTCTTAAAGAAGCTTGGTGGAACTTTGATGGGTATAGCGTTAAATCTGTATATGGCCCTGGGGAGAATACTCATTTTGATGATATTTATTCTTCCAATTCATGACCACGGGATGTCTTTCCATTTCTTGGTATCATTTTCTATTTCCTTGAATAGTGACTCATAGTTTTCAGTATACAAATCTTTCACTTCTTTGGTCAGCTTTATTCTTAGGTATTTTATTGATTTTGCTGCAACAGTAATTAGGAGTGATTTCTGAATGTCTTCTTCTTCAGATTCGGTGTTTGCATAAAGAAATGCCACTGATTTTTGTACACTGATTTTTGTAGCCTGACACCTTGTTATATTGCCTAATAACTTCCAGTATTATATAATCTGCAAATAGATCCAGCTTTCTGGTCCTGCCAGCCATGACACCACCTCCCCAGATAATAATTAGGATCCACCTGCATATCAGATTTCAAGATCAGGCAAAAAACAGAAAAAAAAAAAAAAAACACTAGTATAGCCACAGTCCCTTTGGAATATAACTAAAATACGCCTACTCTGCCCTCTTTGTCTTTCCCTCCTCTTTCAATTTACCTCTGTCCTATCCAACAACAACAATAATACAAGAGCAGCAAAATAGAAAAAATGACTTCCAGGAGCAGTGGATTTGTAGTGCAGGCACCAAGCCCCAGAGATAACGCTGGAGGTGGTAATAAATAAATAAATAAATAAATAAATAAATAAAATCAATCTATGAAGTGACTTGAAATAAAGACACATCTACCAATCTAGCAATTTATCAGAAAAGAAAACCAGGTTAGTTTTCTATAAATTTTAGTTGTAGAAGCACATGGCTCATATTCCACTTAGAAGTCTTATTCTTTTTCCTTTTCACATTTTAACACTAGAACCTCTATGTCCTGCATTTCATTTTTCTCAGTGCTAACTAATAAAGTATAGGTAGTTGGTATTAAAAATGATAAGTTATTTTTAGCTGATATGAAAATAAAACATTGCAATATACAAAGGAAAATATTTTTTCTTTTCACTATAGTTTTAGAAAGAAAAACATACAATTCTGATTACAAAACTATCCTTGCAAATGTTACTTTGGACTAAGAAGTCATAAGACACATATACATCATACTGTTAGACCTTGTCAAAGTAAACTTGAGCTTCTAAAAACCTGCATTAGAGCTCTCTCTCTCTTTTCAGGTCATCACGTGAGTACTAGCTCTGCTGTTCTCTCTCTCCCCCTCTTTCTCCCTCTGTCTTACTCTCTCCCTCTGTCTTTCTCTCTCTCCTTCTCTCTCTCTCTCTCTCTCGCTCTCTCTCTCTCTCTCTCTCTCTCATGTGAGAATATTCTCATGTGAATATTCTCAATTTTCCTGAATAAAATTTTAAATTCCTGGAAAAAAAATATGTATTAGAAATACTTATTCAGCCACCAAATTGCAGACACTACTATGATTCCATCTGACTTCCCTGGAGAGATGACCCAAAGTCTCACCTCTCCAGCACCCTCCCCCATTAAGGAAAGATAGAAACAGGCTGGGGGTATAGATCGACCTGTCAATTGTTGTTTTCGATGGGTTATGTTGTTTTCGCCGGGCTGGCTTCACGGGCGGGTAACAGACGACCAGGGACTCACGGTTGAGCTGTAGGCAGTATCTCTTTATTCATGCAGGATGCAGCACAATCTAAGAGGAGCTAAGCTAAACTCAAGTACTGTAAAACTCACAATGCTGTCTTTATATATACTTGCCAAGTAGGGTGGAAACAGGATGTGACATAGAGAGGGTGGAGAGAAAAGTGACTGGTGACAATCAGAGTGTGACAAGGAGAGGATCAGAGTGTGACAAGGAGAGGATCAGAGTGTGACAAGGAGAGGGGGTGGGGCAAAAACATATCATGAAACAGTGGGGATTGAACCAATGCCCTGGAGGGAGGGTATTGCTTGTTAACAGCGGTTATGTAAATAGAATGAAGTGGTTATGTAAATAGAATAGTGTTAAGCAGGGGGGATTTAAACCAAATGAAACAGAAGGGGTCTCATGCATACCAACAGTCAATGTCCATGTTCACTGGAGAAGCAATTACAGAAGCCAGACCTTCCACCTTTTCCACCCCAAAAAGAATTTTGGTCCATACTCCCAGAGAGATAAAGAACAGGGAAGCTGTCAATGGAGAGGACTACGGGACATAGAACTCTGGTGGTGGGAACTGTGTGCAATTATAACCCTGTTACCTTACAATTTGTAAATTTTTGTAAATCCTTACAAAATCGATAATTAAAAATATAAAAAAGAAGTATTCATTTAATAATGTGTTGCTCAGGTAATATTTAAATGAATAATTTTCCTAGAAGGTGTTAAAAATAATTTTCATTAATTATCAAAAGTGGATCACTGGCAAATCTCTCATCATATGAGGAGAGATAAAACTAGTGATGCTGGGCGGGAGTAGATAGCACAATCGTTCTGCAAACAGACTCTCATGCCTGAGTCTCCAAAGTCCCAGGTTCAATCCCCTGCACCACCAAAAGCCAGAGCTGAACAGTGCTCTGGAAAAAAAAAATTGTGAATCAAAATAGATAATCTCTCTAAAACTTGTGATGCTGGTGGCCAGGCTGTGGTGCATTGGGGAGAGTGCACATGTTACAGTGCCAAGGACCTGGGTTCAAGCCCCTGGTCTATTGAAGCAATGCTGTAGTTGTCTCTTTCTCTCTCTTTTTTTTAACATTTATTTATTTATTTCCTTTATGTTGCCTTTGTTTTTATTGTTGTTGTAATTATTGTTGTTGTTACTGATGTCGTTGTTGGATAGCACAGAGAGAAATGAAGAGAGATGGGGAAGACAGACTGGGGGAGAGAGAGAGACACCTGCAGACCTGCTTCACCGCCTGTGAAGCGACTCCCCTGCAGGTGGGGAGCCAGGGGGCTCGAACCGGGATCCTTACGTCGGTCCTTGCGCTTCACGCCACGTGCACTTAACCCACTGCGCTACTGCCCAACTCCCTGTCTCTTTCTCTTTATCTCCCCTTCCCTCTAGATTTCTCTGTCTCTATTCAATAAAAAGGTAAATTAATTAAATATTAGAAAAATAGAGCCTTTTAAAAAGAACTTGTGATGCTGCTAGGTATTTTTCTCATACAGTTTCAAAGTGTGCATCTACATTAAATGATACCAAATGCCCCTAGTAATGCCTCAGTGAGAGAGGGATCTCAAGCAAATCGATGCAACCAGTGCCAACTCAGCATGTTTCACTTCAGGCAGTATCTCGCAACACCAGGTGTGGGATGTCAACCCTTCAGCTCCATTACTCTGTCTGCTGAGACCTTTCCTAGCTCATGGGACTCCTTAACTCCATTTTGGATAGTACACTTCCTAACAAAGCCACAGAACCTAGATATAGACCAAGGCCCATGAGATAGGGTACATGTGCACATGGGTCATAAGTTAGGGGAAAATATAGACCTTAAGCTAAAAGTACATAATAGTCTACTCAAGTGAGCAGAAAGACCTAAAAAGACACCATAAAGTACTTAATCAAACAGTTTCTACTTAGACCTAGATACCTATCTCATCTACTTCCTATTTCACTTCCCTCAATCACTTTAACACTAACTTTGTCAGATAAAGTAAGGACTACAAAAGCTGGATATGGGCAAGAGACCAGCACACAGCTCTTTTGGTCACTACCAGGCCACCCCATCACCCAGGGCCTTAGTCACGGTATCCTGGGATTATTATACAGACATGACAGGCCTAGACCTCTAATAGATCCCTCTCTCCACCATCGCTGGTCATCTCCATCAGAAGCAACATCATATACCCTCTTGTGGGGCTCTACGGGACCTTGCCTTCAGTGTAGAACAATAATGATGGGGACTGCTCCACTCTCCAAAGAAAGGCTGGGTCAATATACTCTGCTACTCAAGGAAGAAGTAAGTGCAGCCTAGAATGTTCCTACCTGTGACCACAGAATTCAAGCTCAGACTTACAGGGATGCAGAAGTTATACAGGCTCCTGTGCTGAATACAGGCCCCAGATCAGATTGACAGGGTTTACAGCTGACATTATTTACATACTTTTACCATATTTGGGAGCTACTCCCTTCCCTGACTCAGCTTTCTAGTCCTTTTTTTCCAACTGTGACACCATCTCCCCAGACAATATTTTTAGCTCACCGGCATGTTAGCTGTCAGGCTCAGGCAAAATTGGTAAAGTCATGGAGCCCTTGGAATAGACCTAAAATAGACCTCCTAGCCTTTTCCAAAATGGAGGCCCCAAATCTCATCTGATATAGTTTTACCTTTAGGTTCCTGATCACTAAACAATTTGTTCTCCTATATATTTTAATGCTTTTCATCTACCAAGTTGCAGATACTACCATGATGCCAACCTGACTTTCTTGGGCAGCTGACCTCACCAAAGTATCCTGGAACCTCATCTCTCCAGAGCCCTGCCACACGAGGGAAAAATAGACAGGTTGGGGTATGGATGAACCTGTTGACACCCATTTCCAGCAGAGAAGCAATTACAGAAGCCAGACCTTCCACCTTCTGCACCCCATAATGACCTTCGGTCCATGCTCCCAGAGGGATAAAGAATAGGGAAGCTCAGCCCCCAGTTCCAGCTGCCAGCTCCCCACCTGCAGGGAAGTTGCTTCACAAGCAGTGAGGCAGGTCTACAGGTGTCTCTCTTTCTCTCCCCTACTCTGTCTTCCCCTCCTCTCAATTTCTCTCTGTCCTATCCAACAACATCAATAACAACAACAATAATAACTACAACAATAAAACAAGGGTAACAAAAGGGAATAAATAAATATTAAAAAATTTTTTTTAAAGAATAGGAAAGCTTCCAATGAAGGGGGTGAAATGCAGAACTCTGGGGGTGGGAATTGTATGGAATTGTACCCCTCTTATCTTAGTCTTGTCGGTCATTATTAAATCAATAATAATAAAAAGATATAATGAAAAAAATTCAGTGACATTATAATATAAATAGCTTCACTAGATTTAAAACCGTATTTGAGAATGACAAGATTCCTTAGAACAATAATTTGCTCTTTCTACATTATACTACTATAAAGTAAATATCTTTACTCACTTATCTATGGAAATCAGTTACATTATTTAGTTTAAATCCACAGATAAAAAATATTTTTGGGGGGGCCAGGCAGTGGTGCACCTGGCTCAGCACACGTCACAATGTGCAAGGGCCTGACTTTGAACCCCCAAGTGGTAAAGCAGGGCTGCAGGTGTCTCTCTGTCTTTCCTCCTGTCTACCATCACCTTCTCCCTCAATTTCTGGCTGTCTCTACCCAATAAATAAGTAAAGATAATTTTTTATATTTATTTATCTTCCCTTTTGTTTCTCTTGTTTTTTATTGTTTTTGTAGTTATTATTGTTGTTGTTATTGATGTCATTGTTGTTAGAAAGGACAGAGAGAAATGAAGAGAGGAGGGGAAGACAGAGAGGGGGAGAGAAAGACAGATAACTGCAGACCTGCCTATGAAGTGACTCCCCTGCAGGTGGAGAGCTGGGGGGCTTGAAAGTAAAGATAATTTTTAAAAAATTAAAAAATATTTTTTGACTAGAAAGGAAACGAAAGGGCCAATTTTAAAATATATGTGCTACAATTTTATTAATATAAATGTCTCTAAGGCAATGTTAAGAGGAAAAATGCAATCATTTACATTTATAACAATTCACATTTACACAAAACATGGACCACATCTCATTATAGAAATTACTCTTTTTCATAGTTTAAAATTTCAGCCTCTAAGTCCTTTGTTTGCTTAGTGATCACTAACAGAATAAAATCTACCTTTCTGCAAATATTTATATAAAGGTATAGGGAAAAGTCTAGAAGGATACACATCCCAAAGAAGAGGGAACTTTTTCTGGAAATGGGAAAGGAAATCACAATACAGCTGTGACAGGAATGAGCTTTACAATTTTTTAAATTTATTTATTTATTCCCTTATTGTTGCCCTTGTATTATTGTTGTAGTTATTATTGTTGTCTGTCTTCGTTGCTGGATATGACAGAGAGAAATGGAGAGAGGAGAGAAAGACAGGGAGAGAGAAAGACAGACACCTGCAGACCTGCTTCACCGCTTGTGAAGTGACTCCCCTGCAGGTGGGGAGCTGGGAGCTCGAACCTGGATCCTTATACCGATCCTTACACTTTGCGCCACGTGCATTTAACCCGCTGTGCTACCGCCCAACTCCTGAGCTTTACAATTTTTATACTACTTGTGTGGTTCTTGAAGGGAGGTATATTAATTAACTGGGTACCTTTTACTTCACAGCATGGTCTGTTTTTAGTTTTCCATTTATAGACGTCTGTTAAGACTCAGATGACAGTACAACACATAAGCCTTTCTCCTGCAAATGCACGGAACACTCTGATGTAGGAAGACTTACCTTATGGTTTGTGAACTGCTCAGCATCAACAACTTCATCCAAACACACCAAATCACCCTCCACAACTCTCGGCCCGTATGTTGCAAGTCTGTAAGATGCTGCCTCATTCCAAATCTTGCTGCTATAAGCGTGGACGTAAAATAGGCGCATAGAGTGAGGGAGTGAGAACCAGGCCTGCACGCAGCCCTCCTCTGTCACACCAAAGCGATGCAGCGACTCCAGCAGTACTCGCTCGCGGACTTTGAATTCAGGCATCAGGGAGAGTGTGCCTTTAGCATCCTCTGAAATAAAGGAAGTTATGCAGCTTCGTCTAGCCAAAGGCCAGGTATAAAGATATTCTGTCCGTTCTCTAAATGGGCCACAATGAACATGAAGAGGCTTAGCACTGACTATGTCTAACTATACACGGAAGTTTGTGTAATAGATATCTTTAATCAAGGGTTTGAGATAATGGTTATGCAAAGACTTTCATGGCTGAGGCACCAAAGGTCCCAGGTTTAATCCCCAGCTCTGTCATAGGTCAGAGTTGAGCAGTGCTTTGAAAAAATAAATAAACAAACAGGCCAGGTGGTGGCACACCTGGTTGAGTGTACATGTTACAATGTACAAGGACCTGAGTTTGAGGCCTTGGTCCCCACCTACAGGGGGAAAACTTTGCAATACGTGAAGCAGTGCTGTAGGTGTCTCTCTATCTGTCCCTTCCCTCTCAATTTCTTGCTATCTCTATCCAGTGAATAAATAATCATACTTTTTAAAAATCAAACTAATTTAAATTTAAAAAAGCAAAAAACACCCATATATTGGAAAAGGACCTAGGTTAGGGGTGAGTGTTTTGCTGATACTTAACATCACAGGGATATAAGACATTGCACCTATATGCCAACAAATGCACTATACACCATTAACCCCGCAAAAAAAGAAAGAAGAAAAAAAGAAAGGAAGAAAGACTATTGGATATAACAAATGGCACTCAATGCTTTAACAACTGAGAGTAAGTCTAAGCTCATTAGATAAAGAAATGACTACAAAAGCTGGATAAGGGCAAGCTACAACTCACTTAACGACAGCCTTTTTGGTCAATACCATGCCACCCCATCATCTGGGGCCCCAGTCAAGGAATTCTTGGACTCCCACATAGATATGATGGGCCTAGACCTCTAATAGATCCCTCTCTCCACCATCACTAGTCACTTCCATCAGGCACAGTATCATTAAGACCTCCTGTGGGTCTCTGTAGGACCTTGCCCTCACTATAAAGTAACAATGTGCTGGGAAATTGTGCCGATGCAGTCACATCTGCCATGTTGTCCCCTCAGGCTATTGCTAGTTCCACAAGAGTTGGGACATTCTCGGAGCACCTGTTCCACCATGTTGTGCCCTCAGGACATTGTCTATTCCCCCAAAATAGTTGCAGTGCTTTGGTTACTCCTCCCCCTTCCCATTCTCAGGAGAGTTATTATCCTACCCTGGAGTGCTATGGTTACTCCTCCCCCTTCCCATTCTTGCGAGAGCTATTCCCATAAAAGCCCTTCTTCCGCACCTCACTCTCTTGCCGGCCCTTCACTTCGGTGGTTAGACACAGGGAAGGTTGCTGCGTGAGGCAGCCATTTTTGCTACCTCCACGTGGCCCAACCTGCTTCTCTCTCACCCAACTCTGAGGTGCCAGCGCAAATAAAGATTTGTGTTCCCTCTTTGGTCCGGACCTCCTCTCTTCTCCACGGCACAGCTCAACAACAATGGTAGGGACTGTCCCACTCTCTAAAAGGAGGCTGGGTCACCCTACTCTGCCACTTGAGGAAGACTGGTCTGAAAATGAATGCAGCCTAGAATGTTTCCAGCTGTGACCATGGTTATGAGCGCAAACTGACAGGGACTCAGAGGTTACACAGATTCCTGTGCTAAATGTGAATATGTTTGAGCCCTGGGTCAGATTGATGGGGTAAACAGTTAATTATAGTTACATAATTTATTCAAGTTTGGAAGCTACTCTCTGCCCTCATCCAGCTTTCCAGTTCTATTCTCAACTCTGACAACATCTTCCCAGACAATATTTTTAGCCCACCTGCATGTTAGGTATCAAGCTTAGGCAAAAATTACTGAAGTCATGAGCCCCTGGAACTTACCTAAAATAGACTTCCTCACTTCTTTCTGCCCTAAAAGCCCTATTCTCATCTGATTTATTCCTACTTTGGGGTTTCTGTTTATTAAAAATTTTGTGCTGCTTTCCATCTTACTGCTTTTCAGCCACCAAATTGCAGATGCCACTATGATTCCATCCTGAACTCTCTGGGCAGATGACCTTGTAGGGAAATTGTGTGGATATGGTTGAGCATGGTGTGGGACCTCCTATTAAAATATGGGAGTCTGGATGCCACAACCTTTCCTGTTAGGCTCTCTCTACTTGAGATTGAGCATGGAGGGAACACGACCACCAGGAAATGTCTCCTCTGTAAGCCTCCCTGCTTCACAAAGGACCCTGCATGCAGCCCATTCCCTTGTTCTCAAACCAGCTGGTTCGTTTACTCAGAAGTTAACAGAAGTCCACCTTCTTTGATTACACATGGCCCACACATCATTGTTCTGCTCTGTCAAACTACAACCAAGAACATCCTCTTTACTCATCCACCTCCTCCAGTCCTTCTAATCCTACATGATCTATCTCCTCTCTGAAGGCTCCTCTCTGTCCGCTAGTTATTGATAACCCTACTTCCTTTGTTCCTTTGATCAACTAAACCCCTTGTACAACATTTACTAGGGGTGCTCTGACCTTTTCCTAACCCCCTATTTCTCTTTGTCCTTCTTCTCCAAAACAATATATGGAATGGATAACTTGCGTCCTCCTACAACCACTTATAAACCCTACTTTTCTGTTCAATAAACGGATTGTCCATGAGACAAGTCCCTGGGTCTTCTCTCGCCATGACACTAGCATCAGGCATAGAGAGAGACCTTTACGGCTCCACCTGTGCTGCCCCGGAACATTCTCTTAGGCCCCTGCATCTGGTGCACAACACAGCGGGTAAGCCAGGAGTTTGTGCCCGGGAAAGAGGCCCCCAAAAAGCCTGACATGACCTCACTAGTGTGTCCCAGAAACTCACCTCTCCAGAGCCCTACCTCACTAGGGAAAAATAGAAACAGGCTGGGGGTGAGTTCCAGGACACATTGGTGAGGTCATCTGCCCAGGGTAATCAGGTTGGCAACATGGTAGCATCTGCAACTTGGTGGCTGAAAAGCATTAAGATATAAAGCAAAGGGTGGGGGTAGATAGCATAATGGTTATGCAGAGACTCTCATGCCTGAAGCTCCAAAGTTCCAAGTTCAATCCCCCTGCATCACCATAAACCAGAGCTGAGCAGTGCTCTAGTAAAAATAAATAAATAAATAAATAACAGAACAAATTGTCTAGTAATCAGGAACTTAAAGGTAAGAGTACAGCAGATGAGATTTGGGGTCTTAATGTTGGAAGAAGCTAGGAAGTTTATTTTAGCTATATTGCAATGGGCCCGTAACTTTACTAATTTAAAATCTAGAGCAATAAAAACTAAGAAATTGGCCCTCCCAGCACCCAGCAAGAGTAAAAATAATCAAAAGTCCTGGAGAAATGGGCAAAAATGAAATGTGTACTGACTGTAATAAAACAAAGAAATATGTAATCTATTTCTTTTTTTAATATTTATTTATTCCCTTTTGTTGCCTTTGTTTTGTTATTGTAGTTATTATTGTTGTTGTTCGTAATCTATTTCCTACCAAACGTTTGTTGCAATGAATGTCCATCTGCTGACACAGCATTTATATTATACAACTATCTACATGGCTAAACAAAAAAATCAAGAAACTTTTAAATACCAGTTTGGAGAAAATATTTCTTCGCTCTATTTACAGGGTCATCCAAATCTTCAGGTGTAAGAAATAATTTTACAGCCTTCACCTTTAAAAAATCAAACAAGCAAACATACATAAAGTGAAAATGACAGGTAATGTTTAAAAAAAAATAGTACAAATTTTCTGGTATTTCAAAAGAAATGGCATTGACCAAATGACTGCTTTTATCAAATTGGTGTTGCAATTTTACTGTTACGCTTTCAAATTTGGGAAGTAAGTCTCCAAATAAAGCTAGTTTATACATAAGTCTAAGTCCTTGGATGTGGGGGTGATCTGGCTGTGATATCTGTCACCACATTGATCACCAGGGTTGATCTGGCTGATCTGGCCGGCTAGGCGGGTGTCCCCTTCCTCACTCACAGCTCCATGTGTGTCCCTCCCGAAGCTGCGCGCTCAGTTGAAGAGGACGGCCTTCCCCAATAGAGAAGGCCCGGTCTTCAGTCGAGTGTATCCGAGTAGCTGCGCTCCCCTGCTAGAACCTCCAAACAAGCTCTCATAAGTCTAATTCCATACCATAGCCTGGAAAAAACACTACTTAGCCACTTCCACAGTTCTACATTTGTCCTTTTTTCCGTGTTACTACCAAGATATGAATGCAAGAGAGAGAGATGGTGACATAAAGTTCAGGCTTGACAAATACAAACAACAAAAACAGGAATAAAGAAAAGCATTGGCAATAGTAAGTCACTGATTTCATTCATGGTCTCATGTCTTAGAATTCTTCAACCTTAAACATAATCGCCAAGGTTAAAGGAAATAGCATGATGATGCTGCCAGAAGACTTTCACACCTGATGCATCAAAAGTCCCAGGTTGAATTCCCAGCATCATCGTAAGCCAGAGCTGAGCAGTGCTCTGGTAAGGGAAAAATAAATAAATATATAATTGCCAGCTTTTAACTAAAGGACTTAACATTAATATTTCCTTTAAATCTAAATAATGTAAAAGTTGTCCTTTTAATTTTTTTTGTACTTTTTCTTTTAAAAAAATTTTTATTTATAAAATGGAAACATTGATAAGATGATAGGGATAAGAGGTGTATAATTCCATACAGTTCCCATCACCAGAACTCCATATCCAATCCCCTTATAGCTTTCCTATTCTTTATCCCTTTGGGAGTATAGACCTAGGGTCATTGTGGGATGCAGAAGGTGGAATAGGTCTGGCTTCTGTAATTGCTTCCCCGCTGAATATGGGCGTTCATAGATCGATAGATACTCCCAGACTGTCTCTCTCTTTCCCTAGTGAGGCAGAACTCTGGGGAAGTGGGGGTCCAGGGAGGTCCTTTTTTTATTAAGAATGTTATCTTCTGGGAGTCGGGCGGTAGCAAAACAGGTTAAGCACAAGTGGTACAAAGCGCAAGAACCAGCCTAAGAATCCTGGTTCGAGCCCCTGGCTCCCCACCTGCAAGGGAATCACTTCACAATCGGTGAAGCAGGTCTGCAGGTGTCTATCTTTCTCTCATCCCTTCTGTCTTCCCCTCCTCTCTCCATTTCTCTCCGTCCTATCCAACAACAACAACAATAGTAACTACTACAGTAAAATAACAAGAGCAACAAAAGGGAATAAATAAATATTTAGAAAAAAATAATTTCTTAATAAAAAAATGTTATCTTCTTATTTTATGTATTTTATGACTGTTTCCAACACTGTAATTTATTTCTAGGTCTGCAGATCTTAAAACAAGACATTCAACCTATCCCCCAATTCAGTCTTCTTTCCTAGTCTTCAATCATTCAAAAAATATATATATGATGATTCAAACAAACATTAAGTATTTTCCATGTGTCTGGGTACAGGATAGGGCACTAACAACTATGTTTGACAAGAGAGACAGGATCCCTGTTTATTGGAAAAGACTGAGTAAGAAATAGCAATTATAAACATAAGAAAACTTAAGATCCAAATTTCAGGAAGCTATAGGTTCACAAGGCAAAGGGCATTCCATTTTTCTTGAAGATGGAACACAGTAGTGCACCTGGTTGAGTGCACATGTTACTGTGTATAAGGACCTGGCTTCAAGCCCCTGGTCCCTACCTGCAGGGGGAAGTTTCACAAGTGGGGAAGCAGGGCTGTAGGTGTCTCTTTTACTCTCCCCCTCTCTAGCTCCCTCTCCCCTTTCAATTTGTCTCTAGCCAATAAAATAAAAATGAATAAAATATTTTGTAAATAATTTAAACGGAGACACAAAGAATGCCAAGGTTGGAGGTGGGGGGCTTCAGGCAAAGAAAAGATTACAGAGCTCACGAGCTGCGGGGACCAACTTACCACGGTGCCCCCCAACCCTTTCCCACCTCCGAGTTCTGACATCTGTGTGGGTCTCTCCCACACTTACAAAGTACGCTATGTGGCATTTCTGTGGCTTCCATATAGTTAGTACAACTTGAAAGACAGATATGTTTTAAAATATCTTCTGTTTATTTCTCTTCTGTTTTTTTTTATTGGGGGTATTAATGGTTTACAGTAAATACAGTTGTTGTACATGTGTAAAATTTTTGTTTTCTGCAAAACACTCTTAGCTCAGCCTAAGTCCTCCTCCACCATCAGGCACCAGGACCTGAAAGTCTCTCTGCTCCCAGAATCCTTTACTTTGATGCAATACACCAAACACAGTCCAAGTTCTAGTTTGTGTTTCACCTTTTTGTTATTATTTCTCAACTTCTGTCTGTGAGTGATATCATCCCATATTAATCCTTCTCTTTTTGGTTTAATAAGAGATACACAGAAAAAACAGACCAGAGCACAGGTTGTGTTGGTGCTGGGGATTAAGCCTGGGACCTCAGACCCTCAGGCATGAAAGTCTCCCACATAACTATTATGCTATATCTCCAGTCCAATATATATTTATCTATTTACTTATTGGATAGAGATAGAGAGGGAGTTGGGTGGTAGCATAGTAGGTTAAGTGCAAGTGGAGCAAAGAGCAAGGACCAGCATAAGGATCTGGGTTGGAGCCCCCAGCTCCCCACCTGCAGGGGGGTCACTTCACAGGTGGTGAAGCAGATCTGCAGGTGTCTATCTTTCTCTCTCCCTCTCTGTCTTCCCCTCCTCTCTCCATTTCTCTCTGTCCTATCCAACAACGATGACATCAATAACAACAACAATAATAACTACAATAAAACAACAAGGGCAACTAAAGGGAATAAACAAATATGGATAGAGATACAGAGAAATCAAAAGAGGAAAAGGAGACAGATATAGAGAAAGAGTGACAACTGCAACACTGCTTCAACACTTGTAAAGCTTCCCCCCTGTGGGAAGGGACTTGAGGATCAAGACAGTTTCTAACTCCATACCATTTCATTCTTCAGCAAGGCTAATCCAATCTGGTCTGTATGAACTTTGCTTCCCATCCCAAATCTTTGTGGTCCATAGTAATTCACAAATCCTTTGACCTGTGAAAACAAACAAAAATCTAAGTGAAAACTGTCTTATCACCCCCTCAATTTCCACATTTAAATTCTACCCCACCAAGTGATGCATTGGGCACGGGGCGGGCAGGAAGAGGCACTTTGGGAGGTAGTCGGGCCATGAGAGCAGAGTGCTCCATAGAAGAAACAGTCACGGGACTAACTCATTTTCTTTCTACCAGGCGGGAGTACGGGAAGAGAGTGACAACACTCTGATTTCAGACTCTGGAACAATAAGAAATAAAGTTCTTTTAAAAATATTTTTTATTTATTGGCTAAATAAAGAAACAGAGAGAAATTGAGGAGAAGAGAAGGCAGGAGAGAGACAGCTGCAGCACCGCTTCACTGTTCACTAAGCTTCCCCATGCAGGTGGGGACTGGGAGTTGACCATAAGGCCTTGAGCATGGAAACACAATCAGGTGTGCTACCAACTGAACCCAAGAAATAAACTTCAACTAATTGCAGCTGGGACAGTGGCTCAGCGATCAAACACAGTATATGTAGATATGAGGTTGGAGTTACATCCTCAGCACCACATATGCCAGTGCTGCCCTGCTCCTTTCTCATTAACAAGTAAATGTTTATTATTTTTTTTTTTTTGGTCTCCACGGTTACTGTGAGGGGAGGGGGAACCTCGGTGCCTGCACTACAAATCCACTGCTCCTAAAGCCCATGTTTTTCCCTATTTTTCTTACCCTTGTTGCCATTGTTGTTGTTATTAGATAGGACAGAGAAGAACTGAGAGGAGGGGAAGACAGAGAGGGGAAGACAAAGACAGACACCTGCAGACCTGCTTCACCACTTGTGAAGCAACCCCCTCCCTGCAGGTGGGGAGCCGGGGGCTCAAACCAGGATCCTTACGCCAGTCCTTGCACCTTGTGCCATGTGCGCTTAACCACTGCGCTACTGCCCAGCCCCCTTACTATTTTTTAAATGGCTTTTTGAATTTATTAATGAAGAGACAGAAAATGAGAGACTTATCCAGAGCATTGCTTTGGTACATTTGCTGTCAGAGATTGGTTTTGGGATCTCATGCTTGAGAATCCAACACTTTATCCACTATTCTACTTCTGGAACTACAACAAATAAATATTTTTTTAAAGGTTTTATTTATTTTTGGATAGACAGAATTAAGAGAGATGCGAGAGATGGAGAGGGAGAGAGACAGAGATACACCTGCAGTGCTACTTCACCATTCTGAAGCTTTCCCCCTACAGGTAGGGACCAGGGACTTGAACCCGGCTCTTTGTGCATTATAGGGTGTGCGCTTAGCCAGGTGTGTCACCACCTGGCCCCAAGATTTTATCTGTTAACACTAGGGAGAGAGACAATAAGAGAGAGATGAAAACAATAAAAAACAAATAAGGAGTAAGGCAGTAGCGTACTGGGTTAAGTGCACATAGTGCAAAGCACAAGGATCCCGGTTGGAGCCCCCGGCTCCCCACCTGCAGGGGGGTCACTTCACAAGCAGTAAAGCAGGTCTGCAGGTGTCTCTCTTTCTCTCTCCCTATCTTCCCCTCCTCTCTCAATTTCTCTCTCCTATCCTATGGAAAAAAAATGGCCTCCAGGAGCAGTGGACTCAGAGTGCTGGCACTGAGCCCCAGCAATAACACTGGAGGCAAAACAAACAAACAAAACACCTGAGTACCACTGTGGCATGCAGAACACCAGGGGTTGAACTCTGGACTTCATAATTCTAAGTTCAGCACCCTACACACTGCATCAACTTCCAGACACAAAAATAATTTTTAATATGTATTTATTTATTTATTCCGTTTTGTTGCCCTTGTTGTTTTATTGTTGTAAGTTATTATTGATGTCATCACTGTTAGATAGGATAGAGAGAAATGGAGAGAGGAAGGGAAGACAGAGAGGGGGAGAGAAAGATAGACACCTGCAGACGTGCTTCACCACCTGTGAAGCAACTCCCCTGCAGATGGGGAGCCGGGGGCTTGAACTGGGATCCTTCATCCAGTCCCTGTGCTTTGCACCACCTGCGCTTAACCTGCTGCACTGCCGCCTGAAAATAATTTTTTTTAAGTCACTCAGGGGCTGGGCGGTTGCACATCTGTTTAAACACACATATTACAAAGTGCAAGGATCTGAGTTCAAGCTGCAGCTCCCCACACCTGCAGAGGGTCCACTTCACAAGCTGTGAAGCAGGTCTGCAGATGTTTGTCTTCCTTTCTCTATCTCCCCGTCCTCTCTCAATTTATATCTATCCTATCTAATAAAAATTACCACTGCAACACTGCTCTCGTGCTTGTAAAAGTCGACCCCTGCAGGTGGGGACCAAGAGCTCTCACCCAGGTCCTTGTGCCTGGTAACTTGTGCACTGCACTGGGTGTACCACCATCTGTCCACAGGGATATTATTTTAATAACAGTTTTTCAGGAAAAAAGAATTTCAGGTAGGCACTGAAAGAAAAACCATACACAGAGTGAGCAGATACTTCGATGGTTTTTTTAAATACCTTGAGTTAAAAGACAGTGTCCTATCAAACATCTACTGATTTAAAAACCATTTTTTTGTTTGTTTGTTTGCTTCTCTGTTGGAGAGGCATACATTCTGCGAGGTCTCATGGTTAGTATTTCTCAATATTATTGATAGAGTCTCTAAGAGAGTTAAAAGGAAAATACTAGTGTCTGAGTTGCATTATCTCCAAGTGTGTGTGGGAGTGTATGCATGTATGTATTTTTAGGAAAGCACTGCTCAGCTCTGGCTTATTTCAGCCTGGGACTTTGGATTCTCAGGTAAGAGAGTCTTTTTGCATAACCATTATGTTATCTCCCTCACTTCCAAATGTTCTTACTTATTAGGCTTGGAAGTAGCAATAAACTGCTAAGATTTCTTTTAAGTACCATAAATTAAGAATCACTCTTCTGAATCAGAAATTGATGAATTACTAATAATCCACAGTCAAATCTGACCCAATACCTATTTCATTATTGTTGTTGTTTACATTGTCACCAGGGCTTGCGTTGGACTTTTGCCTCAGGCTTCTGCAGTTCTTTTTCCCTTTATTCTCTCCAAAAAGAGATGAGAGATAGAAAGGGAAGGAGAGACACCAGAGCACTGCTCTACCCCTACTGAAGTCTGTGTGGTGAGTGGGAGCTTAAATCCAGTTCCATACACAAGGTAAAGTATGTACTCTACCAGGTAAGCTAATTCTTGGCCTCTTAAAACCTTTTTTTCAATTTTTTTATATTTATTTCTTTATTTTCCCTTTTGTTGCCCTTGTTTCTTATTGTTGTTGTAGTTATTACTGTTGTTGTTACTGATGTTGTCATTATTAGATAGGACAGAGAGAAATGGAGAGAGGAGGGGAAGACAGAGAGGAAAAGAGAAAGACACCTGCAGACCTGCTTCACCGCCTGTGAAGCGACTCCCCTACAGGTGGGGAGCTGGGGGATCGAACCAGGATCCTTAACGTCAGATCTTGTGCTTTGTGCCACATGAGCTTAACCCACTGAACTACTGCCCAAACCCCCGATACCTATTTTTATAAATAATGTTTTACTAGAACACAATCATCCTCATTCATTTTTCTTCTTTTTAATTTTTTATTTATTTTTAATAAATTTTTATTATATCTATTTTATTTATTGGATAGACAGCCAGAAATCGAGAGGGTAGGGGGGAGATAGAAAGGGAGAGAGACAGAGACACCTGCAGCACTGCTTCACCACTTGCAAAGCTTTCCCCCTGCAGATGGGGACTGGGGGCTCGAACCCAGGTCCTTGTGCATTGTAACATGTGCACTCAGCCAGGGCTGCTTATTTATTTATTTATTTTTATTGTCTTTATTTATTTATTTGATAGAGACAGCCAGAAATTGAGAAGGAAGGGGAAGATAGACAGCCAGAGAGACACCTGTAGCCCTGCTTCACCACTCACAAAGCTTTCCCTCTGCAGGTGGGGACAGGGAGCTCGAACCCGGGCCCTTGTACATTGTAACATGTGCGCTCAAGTGGGTGCGCCACCACCCGGTCCCTTTATTTATTTATTTATTTATTTATTATTGGACAGAGACAGAGAAACTGAGAGGGGAGGGAGACAGAGAGCAAAAGAGACAGAGAGACACCTGCAGCCTCTTTTTCACCGCTTGTGAAGCTTTCCTCCTGCAGGTGGGGACCAGGGGCTTGAACCCAGGTCCTTGTGCACTGTAATGTGTGTACTTAATCAAATGTGTCACTGCCTGCCCTCCCCCCTTTTAATAGTCTATGTATTTTATTTTAATGAGATACACAGAGAAAGACCAGAGCATTGCTCAGCTCTGGTCTACCGCAGTACTAGGGACTGAACCTGAAGACTTTGGCGCCCCAGGCAATGATGTCATTTGTGTAACCATTATGCTGTCTCCCCAGCCCCTCATTTACTTTTCTGTTGCTTGTGGCTGCTTCTACAATCACAGTGGAATAGTTAGAATAGAGATCATATGCCTAGAAAGTAAAAAAATACTATAACCTGGTCCTCTATCGATGAGTTTGCTGACCCACAGTCTAGGTGATCAAAAGGCTGTGGCTGTATTTGTGTATTTGTGTATATCTGTGTATTTGTGGTTGGTTGTATGTGCATATTTAGATGCCAAATAGATGCCATTTAAAAACTTAGGCTAAATCAATTTTTGCAATAAAACACAAGAAAATGTGTATGGCTTATTACTTGAATACAATGAACTAAATGTAGAATTACATTTTTAAAAGATTGTATATAAGTCTGGAAAAGAATGCAACTGTTTACCAAATATTTTGGAAAAGACTACTGGGGAAATTGAAAACAATAATCACTTTGCCTTAAATACTATTCTACATATAAGATGCTGAATATAATCTTCCTTCTCATATAATAGGCTTTGTTATTCTTTCTCCCCTCTCTGGGGAACATTATACCCTGTAATTTTCATACTGTATTAAAATTTTATTTTTTAATATAAAAGGTACTATGGAAAAAGTTCAAAAATAAGCCAAATAATCTTCATGGTCATTTTAAACATAGATATGGGTGGGAGAGATAGTATAATGGTTATGCAGAAATATTTTCGTGTCAGAGGCTCCATGTGGCCTAGGTTCAACCCTCCACACCACCATAAATCAAAGCTGAGCAGTGATCAGGCAGAAAGAAAGGAAGGAGAGAAGGAAGGAAGGAAGGAAGGTCTACATGCTCACAAAAAAGAAAGGCATGAAGGAAATGCTTTCCTGTTAACAGTCCAGTTTAAAACTGAGTTGTCTTACCTTAACATTTTCTATGGCCTCCAAAATTCTCTCTCTCAGGTTTTCAGAGTCATTTAGTTGGTTTCTTAAATTTCTAATGACAATATCAAAATGATTTCCTTTGAGTTGGCCCAGTCTAAGAGAATCATCGACAGACCGAATATTAAACAGTTTCATTCTTTTTTTTTCCATTTCTTTTTCAATATTTTTCAACCTATAAATAATAAATCACATAGACTGTTAAATGTTATACTGAAAAATTAATAAGAAGTAGTCTGGGAGATGGTGCAATGGATAAAGCGTTGGACTCTCAAACGGGAGGTCCCAAGTTCAATCCCCGGCAGTATATGTATCAGAGTGATGTCTGTCTCTTTCTCTCTCTCTCCTATCTTTCTCATTAATAAATATATAAAATCTTTAAAAGCAAAGATTTATTTTAAAAAAATGATAGGAAGACTGAATGACAGTTAGCAGACAAGCATCTATAGCAGAATAGCAAAATGTTTTTTGGAATATTCAAAAGTTAATATAAACAATTGTGCATTAAAAATCCATCACTACGGGAGTCGGGCTGTAGCACAGCGGGTTAAGCGCAGGTGGCGCAAAGCACAAGGACCAGTATAAGGATCACGGTTCAAGCCCTGGCTCCCCACCTGCAGGGGAGTTGCTCCACAAGCGATGAAGCAGGTCTGCAGGTGTCTATCTTTCTCTCCCCCTCTCTGTCTTCCCCTCCTCTCTCCATTTCTCTCTGTCCTATCCAACAACAATAATGACAACAATAATAACTACAACAATAAAAAACAACAAGGGCAACAAAAGGGAATAAATAAAATAAATATTTAAAAAAAAATCCATCACTACATAGGGGGCCAGGCAGTAGCACAGGGGTTTAACTACACATGGCACAAAGGGCAAGAACTGGTGTAAGGATCCCAATTTGAGCCCCTGGTTCCCAACTTATAAGGGGGGTGGGTCACTTCACAAATGGTGAAGCAGGTCTACAGGTATTTATCTTTCTCTCCCCTGTCTTTCCCTCCTCTCTCGATTTCTTTCTGTCCTATCCAACAACAATAGCAATGATAACAATAACAATAAATACAACAAGGGCAACAAAATGGGGAAAAAATGGCCTCCAGGAGCAGTGGGTTTGTAGTGCAGGCACCAAGCCCCAGCAATAACCCTGGAGGCAAAAAAAAAAAAAATCCATTACTACAGTATTATACTAATAGAGTTCTTTTAAGGACTTAACAATATATTACTAATGCTGTATATGTAGGCCTTCTGACTTCTCAGAGAGATAGAATCTTTAAACAGTTCTCTTTTTTTTTTTCTTCCCCTATCATTCTTCCTCCCCAGTCTCATCCCCAGCATTAGAGTGAAACCAAGGGGCCAGCTGGGTGGTGGCACATCTGGTTAAGCACGCATATTACCATGTACAAGGACCCAGTTTCAAGCCCCTGGTCCCCACCTTCAGGGGGAAAGCTTCATGAGTGTTGAAGCAGGGCTGCAGGTGTCTCTCTGTCTCCTCTTCCCTCTCAATTTCTTTCTGTTCTATCAAATAAAGTTAATTAAAAATAAAGATATACAGAGTTAAACCAATACCAGAGTACACAATTCAATTCTTTTCAATTCCTTCCCAAGATCTAAAGAACAGATTTGAATGATCCTAACATAAAGTTTAAGATGCTGTTAGAACGGACATAGATTTCTTTGCATTTGCATTTTATGTAATTCGCATGGGAACCATATGTTTTGACAGGTAAACTATCAGTCTAACTCCAGCTTGTTGTTCCTCCTAGTACATCTTCAGATTTTCATATCTGCAAAACTCTTACTATCACTTAAAAGAGCAATACCATATCCATACTCCCTCCTACAACAATTAAAATTTTTATTTTTGTTAGTTAAAAGTGAGGTTTTAACATTTAAATACATTTTCCCTTTCTTTTTTATTTGATGGGACAGAGAGAGATTGAGAAGCGAGGAGAAGATAGAGTGGGAGTAGGAGACAGACTTGCAGTCCTGCTTCACCACTTGTGAAGTCCCCTACTGCAGGTATGAAGCCAGCTTGAACACTGATCATTGCAAATGGTAATGTGTATACTCAACCAGCTGCACCACTGCATGGCTCCAACTTCTAAGTAAACATCTAAAATCTTTCCTTCTCACCTACACACATTTAGCCACAATAGCAAAATCATTCATGACTTTTTGCCCTAATAGAGGAGTTTAGAAGACTAAGCTGTCAACAGTGTATACTTAAATATCTGATAACTGAAAATTGATATGTCTATTGTTTAGTAAATTAGGCTGACTTTTTGGATTAAACTTATTCAGGCCGGGTGATGGCGCACCTGGTTGAGCACACATGGTACAATGTGCAAGGAAAGACGGGGGTTCAAGCCCTCATATCCTACCTGTAGGGGTGTCACAAAGTGGTGAAGCAGTTGTTGCAGGTGTCTTGCCCTATCACTCCTTCCTTTGAGATTTCTGGCTGTCTCTATCCAATAAATAAATAAAGATAATTAAAAAACTAAAATAAATAAATAAAATTCTCCACAGGACACAGACTTAAGTTTACTAATACTAACCACAATAGAAAATTGGAATGGATTTCAATACCCAGAGGAATATTAAATAAGTCTATATAGTAGACATTATTTTTTTAGTATTTCACAACATAATTTTTATAATATAGCTTTCATTTTAAAATAAAATATAAATTACATAGCATTACTTGAATATAGATATAAATGTTTTGGTGTGGTATGTGTAGACAGCATAATCTCTGAAAATCATGGGAGGAAATAAACTAAAATGTTATTTCTAAGTAGAGAAGTCTATTGGTAACTTTACATTTCTTTCTATACATTTTCTACCTTGTACATCTTTTACAATGAATATGTTACCAAAAAAGTTTCATTATCTTGAAGAACAGGTAAGTTTTAGTACTTTAACATTCAACCTAAAGTGAATTTAAAATGTACAGAAATGTAATAAAAAACACAAAAGTACTGTAACAATTAGGAAAAAAGCAAATGGTGTTTGTAAGACACTATACTTAATGTCTTACACTTAATGCGTGTTTAAATATAATACAGTAGGAACAATTAAGTCCTTTAAAAATCTGCCACTTATCAAGGTTTCTACCCTAAAGCTACCTATCTCATCAATGTAATTTTTTTTAATTATCTTCTATTTATTTATTGGATAGAGACAGCCAGAAATTGAGAGGGAAGGGGGTGATAGAGAGGGAGAGAGACAGAGAGACACCAACAACACTGCTTCACCACTTGCAAAGCTTTCCCCCTGCAGGTGGGAACCAGGCGCTGGAACCTGAATCTTTGCACACTGTAACATGTGCGTTCGACCAGGTGCATCACCACTGGGCCCCTTCATCAATGTAAATTGAAGACATAACTCTAGTTAGAAGAAATTCTATTACTAATATAGAATGTGCTGCTCAGGAAGCTAGTAATCAAATTAATTACTTCTGATAGTGACATCACTATCTTACTAGTATTATTCTGAGTTCCTAATTTACATTTATTTATCTGATGCAACAAGAAAAGTTAAGTTCTTATAGGTGGGACTGTAGCTCAGTGGTAGAACACAGGACTTGCATAGGCAAGGTCCAAAGTTCAATTCCTGCTACTGCGTATGCCACAGTGGCTACTCCAGTCCTCTCTCATTAGATAAATAAGTACATCTTTTAAAAAGAGAAAAAGGGAGTCGGGCAGTAGCACAAAGCGCAAGGACCAGTAAGGATCCTGGTTTGAGCCCCCGGCTCCCCACCTGCATGGGAGTTCCTTCACAAGTGGTGAAGCAGGTCTGCAGGTGTCTTTCTCTCCCCCTCTGTCTTCTCCTCCTCTCTCCATTTCTCTCTGTCCTATCCAACAACAACAACATCAATAACAACAATAACTACAACAATAAAAAAAAACAACAAGGGTGGGGGCCGGGTGGTGGCGCACCTGGTTGAGCGCACGTTACAGTGCTCAAGGACCCAGGTTTGAGCCCCCGGTCCCCATCTGCAGAGGGAAAGCTTAGCAAGTGGTGAAGCAGTGCTGCAGGTGTCTCTCTTTCTCTCTCATTCTCTATCTCCCCTACCCTCTCAATTTCTAGCTGTCTCTATCCAATAAAGATAATTTTTTTAAAGGGGGGCAACAAAATGGAATATTAAAAAAAAAAGTGAAGAAAATTCTTGTTGATAAAAGTAATGCCTTATTACCTCTCAGGAGTCACTTTTTTCACAACCATTGCTTGATAGGTAATGGCTTTTTTGTCTTTAAGGCCTGCGTAAGTAAAATCTGATGGAATCACACCAAGTTGGACAGCTAGAAATCCAATAGCTTCAAACATTTCCATGTTTTCTTTGCATAGGGTGAAGGCTGAAATAAAAATAATCCTAGATTACAAAAAAGTAGTTACCATAAGTAAATGATATCCTTAGCAGATTAACAAGTCGATGTAGTGAATCAAATCATTAATATAAATTGAATACAAGAGAAGCAATTACAGAAGCCAGACCTTCCACCTTCTGCAACCTACAACGACCCTGGGTCCATACTCCCAAAAGGATAGAGAATGGAAAAGCTATTGGGGAGGGGATGGGATATGAAGATTGGGTGGTGGGAATTGTGTGGAGTTGTAACCCCCCATCCTATGATTTTTGTTAATGTCTCCTTTCTTAAATAAATAAATAAATAAATTGAATACATATTCTTTCCGCTTTATTTGGCATACTTCATTTGTCAAAACACAATGGTGTCAGCAGTTCTGCTTCAAATATCTTTCACGTTCTTAAGGTTGAATGCTCTTAAAGCAGGGGTGCTATTTTCTTGACCATTATATCTTCATCCTCACACACAGTATTCACAATTTCTCAATTTGATAAATAAATGAACTATACAAGGACTTGATTATTTAATCATGTATGACAAAAAAATGTGTATATATTCATCACAGTCAGTCTATGAGCTCAACAAACAAAAATATGTAACACATGGTATAGTTCGTAAATCTCACAGCCTGGGAAGTGAGTAGCTCATGAGTAGAGCAGGAACCTGCATAGTGAGTTCCTGGGCTCAGTCCCTGACTGGAACTATGCAACTGTGCTCTGTTTCTCTCTGTCTCTGCCTCTCTCTCTCTCTCTCACACACACACTCACACACACACGCTAAATACACTCTCCTATTAAAGTTCATAAGTCTTTTATGAATCAAAGTCATAAATGAAATATAAAGTCTGATATTTCTAAGGTCCAGACTCTTTTCACTTGCACTACAAGGTCCTTCCATGGTGTAATGCTACTTCTATGCCACACACGTCTATGCAGATGTGGTTTGCTGCTTTTAACTTCAGTGCTTTCCTGTATTCATCTGTGAACCCTGTGATCCATGTGCTGTCATCCCTTATGAAAGATAAAAGCCAATCAAACCTGGCCAGTCAGACTGTGTAATGAGATGCTATTACTTCCTTCTCATTCTAGGAATCAAACACATTCCTTAAATCAGGGATTCTCAAAATGTGGCCCCAGACCAGCAGAAAAAAACATCATGCAAGAGTATGTGAAAGTCCTACTTGAATACTTACCCAAAGGTAAGTAAGATAGCTTTCAAAATGTGAAAGCAAGCTCTACTGCCAATTAAATCAAGTAAACACAAAATGACTGGTGCAATTTCATATGCCTGCAAGCTAGCTGTTAAAGTCTGCACTAACCCTGTTTTATTCAAGGCTAATTCTTTAAAATTTTAGATTTAGTGTCATTTGAACAGCTTTACATTAAAAAAATAGAACCGGGCTCTGGGCGGTAGCACAGTGGGTTAAGCACACATGGTACAAAGCACTGCGGGCATAAGGATCCTGGTTCCAGCCCCCAGCTCCTCCACCTGCGGGGGTGGGGGGGTCACTTCACAAGCAGTGAAGCAGGTCTACAGATGTCTGTCTTTCTCTCCCCCTCTCTGCCTTCCTCTCTGCTTTCAGTTTCTCTCTGTCCTATCCAACAACAACAGCTATAACAACAATAACAATAACTACAAGGGCAACAAAATGGGAAAAATGGCCTCCAGGAGCAGTGGATTCGAAGTGCAGGCACTAAACCCCAGCGATAACCCTGGAGGCAAAAAAAAAAAATTAGATCCATTAAAGGGTTTGGGGTCCTGATGAGTGACAGTGAAGGACCTAAGTTAGGGTTGAGAGTATTTTGTCACAGACACATATCACTGGGAGATGAGAAAATTGTACCCATTTGTCAACAACTGTTGTAAACCATTATTCCCCAACCACAAAATGTTTTTTTAAAAATCCATGTTATCTGTTTTAGTATCTCTCCAGACAAGACCATTTAATTCATTAGGAGTTATTCAGCTTTCACAGTTTTAAACTAACCAAGCTTAGCCAAGAAAGTAGTAACAATTTATTAAGTTACCTGTGTATATGACTTTTCTTTCCTGGCATTCAAAAAGAGACCTTTTCCTATGCGTATGTGCTTTTCCCCGAAATCTTACTGTTATCACTGCTTGTGGATCACCAGCATTGGAACTCAGCTCAGGAAAAGATTTGGTTTCCACAAGGTTTCCAAACTTTCTGTTGACAAAATGGTGGACAGCTCTTCTGTGGTCTTTGCTTGTATCTGGTTTAAAGGTGAATTTGGAATTTTCTTTCTTTGCATCCAAATATCTGAAAAAGCCAAATGCTTCTTCTTCAGACACCAAGTGACAAAGTTCCTTACATTCAAGATTTGGTCTGACAAGAATTTCACTGTTTTTCCCTACAGTTATTAGAAAAGGAAATTTTTGCCTAATACAACTATGCAAAACAGCTCTCTGGCTTTTGTCAAGGATTCTTCCTACTGAGAATTCAGGAGATGGTCCAGTTAGCTCAGTTTTAGAATTCCAATTTTTTTTTACATCACAGGCAAACTGATTCAGCAATTCATTAGTTCTTTCATCTAACAAGGTGCCTAATACATCAACATTTTCTTCTTTGCTTTTGGAAGTTCCATAATTGACAGCATTTTCCTTTTCTGAACCAGAATGAGGACACCGGTCAGCATCAGAGGATTCCATCAAAGGACTGACTTCTTGGTGGCTTCTCTCTTCAAAGGAAAAACTCTGAACATCGAGCTTTGCTTTTTTGACAAAATCATTTGGTTCAGATAGTCCTCTACTAAGTGTATAAGTAGGCCCATCGGTGGCTTTATAAACTAACTGTCCTTGTTCATCAATCTCAGTAACAACAAAGTCACTCGGTGAGTTTTTTATAGTGCCATGAAATCCAATATGGTCAGTAATAAAACACAAGGAACTGAACCTGGTTTTAAAATCTGTATCCTCTTCCATTCTGAAATAGCAATGCCTATAAAGGAAACAAAGCTTTCAGTTACCAGAAAGAGGGGTTGTTAAAAAAAAGAAAATTAGGTTTGTAAGAATTATTTATTTTTGGGAGTCGGGCGGTAGCGCAGCAGGTTAAGTATAAGTGATGCAAAGCGCAAAAACCGGCATAAAGATCCTGGTTCGAGCCCCTGGCTCCCCACCTGCGGGGGGGGGGGGGGGGGTCGCTTCACAGGCAGTGAAGCAGGTCTGCAGGTGCCTATCTTTCTCTCCCCTTCTCTCTCTTCCCCTCCTCTCTCCATTTCTCTCTGTCCTATCCAACAACAACGACATCAATAATAACAACAATAACTACAACAATAAAACAAGGGCAACAAAAAGGAATAAATATTTTTAAAAGAATTATTTATTTTTTTCCTTCAATTCTGAGTCCCCTTAAATAGAACTTTAATTGATTTCTGTATAGCATGTGTATTTTGACTCTCCAATACTAAGGTGAAGTAATGTTTATGTCATTGTCGATTTGTTAATGTCATTATTGCCATTTGTAGACCCACAAAGGAGAAAAGAACATAGGACTATTTGTAGTACTTTGTCTAAATTCTGATCCTGGGAACAGCCTAAAATTTCCCATTAATTCCAGAGAAGTTGTGGTCAGATTTTTAGAATTAGGGAAGGAAGAGAAGAAAAAAGGAAAAGACAGGAAGAAATGAGACAAAACGATAAACGAAGTTCAAAATACCAGCTTACAAAGTGATGCGCTTTGAAGGCTGGGTGGTGGCACACCCAGTTAAGGGCACACATTACTATGTGAAAGTATGCTGGTTCCAGCCCCTGCTCTCAGCCTGCACAGACAGTGGGGCAATGCTTCAGGGGGATGCTTCAGGAGTGGTAACACTGGCTTGCAGATGTGTCTTTCTCCATCTCTCTCTCTCTCTCTCTCTCTCTCTTTCCTCCTCCTCTCTCAATTTCTCTGTCCTAACAAAAATAGAAAGGAAAAAAGGAGAAAATCGCTCCTGGGAGCATTGGATTTGTAGTGCCATCACAGAACTCCAGTGATAACCCTGGCAGCAATAAATAGAGTGATGTGCTTCAAGATAGTCTCCAATTAATTTTCAATCTTAACCCTTGTTGGAGGGTCAGATACAAAATTTTGAGGTGAACTCGGGAGAAAATTCCAACTACATTGTTGGCATCAAAGAAAAGAAACCCTTACAGAGTTTCTAGAAGTAATCAAGACAATAGTACTCTGATCTTGTCTTCAATCACTCTTTAGTCAGTGGCTACAAACCAGATGGATCTGCAAGGAAGGTCAATTATCCAAGGATGTCAGGCTACTCATTCATTCTCCAGGTAACTTATCATCATCTTAACCTTTGTCCAATTGCTAAGTGTTCTAGTAATTGGAACCAGTTTAGCAATCTCAGCCATAGCCTTTCTGTTTTGTCACATAGCAATATATCAAGCACAACAACAAAAAACTTTTTTTTTTTTTTTAACCAGAACACTGATCAGCTCTGGCTTATGGTGGTATATGGGGTTGAACCTGGACCTCAGGAATGAGAGTTTCTTTGCATAACCATTATGCTATCAGCCCCTATGCACAACAAAGATTCCTATACCCTAATTTCCAAGAATATATTTATTATCTTTCATTCTGTAATTTTCTGCAGTCTCTTCAGTTTCTTGCCTTCACTAAAGGTGAGGCAGGAGGGAATCTTCATAAGTGGTGTAGCAGTGCTGCAGATGTCTCTGTTTCTCCTACCCATTTAAGTTCTGGCAACAGATCAAGAGTTAGAAACATAGAAATATATCATAAGTAATGTATAAATAAAATGTGCAGTGAGTTGGGGGGAAATACCACTATGTCAACAATCTTATTGTAAACCATTAATCCCTCAATAAGATGATCTTAAAAAGAACAAATAGGCCAGTTATGGGAAAATAGAAGGAAAAGCTATCTCATACAGCTTGGGCAAATACAGCAGGAGAGACTGACTATGCAAGACACCAAATGCCCTGTCAAGGACTAAGAATCTACTAAGTGTCCAATGCACTTTCACTGGAGGTGTCAGAATAGGAAATGATACAATCAAAGAAGATGCTTTGGGAAGATGATTTGACTGCTCTAAGTAGCACCCATGGGATGAAACGTTAGGAGTTAGAAAGTACTGTCACCACGAGTGAGGCTGTTGTATTGACATTGGAAAGAATTGTGACCTTCCTCCAGAAAAAGGTAACCGGCTGAGTTACATTCTGACTCTGGGAAAATGTAAGGTGAAGGAAGATTAATACAAAGAAGCATCTCAGTGAGAGTGAGTGGCAGTGGCACAGTGGAGAGAGCACTGAACTTGCAAGCATAGATCCTAAATTCCACTTCCTGCATCACAGATGCCGGAGTGATGGCCTGGCCCCTATCTCATGAAATAAATAAAATACATCTTTAAAAAGTGGAGACATTGAGGTTGGAGACTCACTCTTAAGGAGAGCCTTTCACTTTTTGCTCTTTCTCCACCAAGCGCCTAGGCTCCTCCAGATTCACTGCAGCTTCCCACCTGTGCGGCCAACACTCAGAACTGAATTCCAAAGGGCGCACGACACAGTCAACACCCCTCTCCCAAGTAGGCCCACCCCACATCAGTCCCCTAATAAGAGAAAAGAGTAGGTTCCCCCCTCCCCCGCCCCGTGTCAATCATCCCTTCCACACAGCCCACGTGGTTCCGCGAAGACGCACCCGGCCCACCTCCTGTGCCAGAGCTGCCACCACTCCGCAGCACAGAGCCCTGCGCATGCGCTCAAGCTTCACACTAGCGTGTCTGCTACGGAAGCGTATTTAAAGGGGCAGGCCTCTTACTGAAGAAGTGCCTCATGGGAGACCTGATTTCACCCAGTGGAGAGGCCGGGGGCGTGGTCGCTGTTGGTTGGGGGCGGGGCCTGTCGGCATGTGCCCGCCCCTCCCAGGCCCTTTCCGGAGCGCAGGTTCCCGGAAGGCAGGCAGGCAGGCAGGCCGGGTTCCCAGCGCCGCCCCCGCCCCCTGGCCAGGTGAGACGCTTGTCTGGGCTCCCTCTGTACCTGCGGGTGTCCCAGGTGTGCGGCGGGACGCCCCTCTGCTTGTGGAGGGACTGTGTCGAGAAGAACAGCGCCTTCTCATCCGCCAAGTGGGCCGAGGGCGAGGAAGTGGGGTGCGAGATCTGCGCTCCCTGCCAGAGAGGTTGGGGTGAGTCCCGGGGATCCAAAACTGAAGGGGATGGAGCCTGCGAAGGAGCCTCCAGTCCCTCGGCTCCCCGAGGCTGGTCTCCGAGAACCCCGTTAGGAAATGCAGTCTTCGCCTGACAAGCAGGAAGTGAGCCCAGCACCCGGCTGAGGTGCTGGTGTGTGCTGGAGGGAGATGGCTTGATGCTCATGCAAAAACAATTTGGCGCCTGAGGTTCGTGCCCCGGGTTCAATTCCTGGCACCACCACAAGCCAGCTAAGCCTCCCCATGTTTCTACTGTAATTAGGTTGTTTCCCCAGCTTCCATGCTATCAGGAAATTAGAAAAAGCGGAGAAGGATTTAAGGAGGTGGGGAAAATGCATTTTAACCCATTATAAGTACAATTAGCTGCAGTGAACGCCTCCAAAGCGTATCTGTTCTGGGAGCACCTTGAAAAGGTCTGTTAGAAAGTTCTCATTTCTTCTCTTCTTCTGTCTGCATGCCAGGCAGTCGTTTGATTTCCCGATCTTCCAGACCAAACTTATTCCTTTCACAGTCCTCTCCATCTCGGTGATTGTCAAGGAAGCTTGACCAGGGTGAAAACTTTGATGCAACTTCTCACCTTCTACATCAGCACTAAGAATTCTTCTTGTTCTACCTGAAGATGTCAAGCCTCCTAGGACTTTGCATCTTTCTCTGCTACCATCATGGCCCAAGCTGCCTCCCACCTGGGTAACTGGTATTATATTCTACCAGAGCTTCTTCTGCTTTGCTGTCCTAACTCCCAGATCCATCTTCTCAGCAGCCGCTGCAGTTTTGACTAGAGTGTAGAAGGTATCTGAAACTGGCAGTGCTCAAAGTGTGGCTGGGAGATCAGAGCTATCAATAAAGTGGTAGGGTAAATGAGCACATGGTAAAACACATACGGGTAAATGAGCCATTCAGAATGCAGTGGATTTGAGCAGGACAGAGTTCGTGGATAGAGTTCCAGGCGCTGCACTACAACTAACTTCAGGAAATTACTTATTTTCAAGTATAATAAAGTTGACTAGAGTTACAAATATTTTGTGGAAAGAATATTATTCAATAAAACACTTCCTTTTTCCAGGTAGGACATATGTGTGAAGCTGGATTTTCTTCATATCTGTCAACCAAAGCACCATATTCCAGCAGACTGAATGCAGTAGCAGGTATGGGAATCAGCTGTCTTTTCTTAAGTAGGACATTAAGTAATTTGCAAAACTTTACGCCAAGATCAATCCTTTTTATTTTTTTTGAAACTACATACAATTGTTTATTATACTAATATATAGTGTTTGGGGGTGTTTTTGTTTGTTTTTGCCTCCAGCGTTATCGCTGGGATTCAGTGCCTACACTACAAATCCACTTCTCCTGGAGGCCTTTTTTTCCCATTTTGTTGCCCTTGTAGTTACTGTTATTGTTGTTATAGCTGTTGTGTTGGATAGAACAGAGAGAGGAGGAGAAGACAGAGAGGAGGAGAGAAAGACACCTGCAGACCTGCTTCACCGCCCAGGAAGCAACCCCTCTGCAGATGGGGAGCCTGGGACTCCAACCAGAATCCTTAGGCCAGTGCTTGTGCTTCATGCCATGTGCACTTAACCCACTGCACTACTGCCTGGCCCCCAGTACATTTGTTTTTAAATGAATTGATAAATGCCTTTTAAGTTTTTCTTAGTGTCAATTTTAGTACATCAGATGTTAGTAATATACCTAAAAGAAACAGCTGTTTGGTCTTTATAATTTTTTTTTACTTTTTAATAATTAAAAAAATATCAAGGTAAACATTATGTACTCATAATATCACCATTATGGGTACAATTGGGTATATCCAAAGGCAACTATTGTAGAATATCTGAGATTTTTTTCCTTCTGGTCTCTGTTGTGTTTTCTCTCTCTCTCTCTCTCTCTCAAACCTAATCTTGATCTTCTCATTTTGTACCTTTTCTACTACCTGAACACAACAGCATACACTTTTATTTTATTTTATTTTATTTGCCTCCAGGGTTATCACTGGGCCTGCACTACAAATCCATTACTCCTGGAGGCCATTTTTTCCATTTTGTTGCCATTGTTATGGTTGTTATTGCTGTAGTTGCTAGATAGGACAGAGAGAAATCGAGAGAGGAAAGGAAGAGAGGAGGAGAGAAAGATAGACACCTGCAGACCTGCTTCACCACTTGTGAAGCGAGGCCCTTGCTGGTGGGTATCCAGGGGCTCAAACTGGGATCCTTACCCTGGTCTTTGCACTTCGCATCTGTTACTTCTGTGTAATTAAATTTATTGCTGGGCATGTCAGCACCCAGCTAGTGACTACATCCCCTAGCCTCCCTTGCTGCAGGGGAAGCCACACAAATTACTTTTTTTTAATTTTAATTATTTATTTATTTTCCTTTTTGTTGCCCTTGTTGCTTTTATCATTGTTGTGATTACTTTTGTTGTTATTGATGTCATTGCCGGATAGGATAGACAGAAATCAAGAGAGAAAGACACCTACAAACCTGCTTCACTGCTTGTGAAGCAATGCCCCTGCAGGTGGGGAGCCGGGGGCTTGCGCTTTGCGCCGCCTGCGCTTAACCTGCTGTGCTACCACCCGACCCCCAGATTACTTTTTAATTATTTATTTATATACTTAACTCATTTTTGGGTAGACACAGAGAGAAATTGAGAGAGGAGGAAGAGATAGGAAGGGAGAAAGAGAGACACCTGCAACACTGCTTCACTGCCTGAGACACCACCCTCTGCAGATGGGAACCAGGGGTCTGAACCTGAGTCTTTGCGCATAATAACACGTGTGCTCCACCAGGTGCACCACCACCTAGCTCTTCTTCCTCTTCCTCTTTTCCAGACCACTGTTCACCGCTGGTTTATGGTGATGCTGGGAATTGAACCTGGGACCTTTAGTGTCTCAGGCATAAAAGTAGATTCGTATAACCACTTTTCTGTCTCCCCAACCCAGGACTGTATCTTCTGTCGACGAAGTATTTCAGGTTGGTTTGCTTCTCATGTAAATTTCACTCAGGATAAGATCAGGGTCAGGAAAACTACCCTCCAGTTTTCATTAATATTGAACAGTGGAGGTGGCAAGCAGGACAGTAGAAATTAGAGAAATGCATCACAATCTAAGCTTCTCCTTAGGAGATCAGCTTTGACTTGGTCCCTTATTCTGGAGCTGTCAGTGACCAGCATCTCACTGATGTGGCAGCGTGTGACGGATGCACTCACAAATGTCACCGCTGGAACCGTTGTAAAATTTTCACGAGAATTTTCCATATTGTAGGAGGAGAAGATGGACAGGCCCATAACTCCATCAACCTATGTGCGCTCCCTCAATGTCGGGCTCATCAGGAAGCTGTCAGATTATATTGATCCTCAGGAAGGCTGGAAGAAGTTGGCAGTAGCTATCAAAAAACCATCTGGTGATGAGAGATACAATCAGTTTCACATAAGGTAATATATAAAACTCTTTTCTTTGGGTTTCTTTCTTTCATCCTTGTTCTTTTCCTTTCCTTCCTTCCTTTTTTTTTTTTTTTAATTATTATACCAAAACACTGTTCAGCTCTGGCTTATGATGGTGCTGGGGGGGTTGAACCTGGGACTTCGGAACTTCAGGCAACAGATTCTCTCTGCGTTTGCTATCTACCCCTAATTTGGGGCTTCTGACGTCACAATCTAAGATTAGTAGATATAAATATTGCCTAATGTGACTTAGGATGTAAACCTATCTCCATTGAAGACCATGACAAGAAACTTTTTTCCTCTAAAATAATTTTTACTTTGTTCTTTATCATGTCAGAAGCTAGACTAACAGTGAGATGTTGCAAATGTGTTTCTGTATTAGTTTCATGATTCCCATTTTAATGCTAAACAAGTCCTAGATAGTACATGGTGCCTCATAATTCTTAGTTCCAGTTTGAAATAACATGAGGATGTTGTAAGAGTCACTGGAAAAACTCTGGAGCCCAAGTCTCTAAAGGCATGACTATTTGATGTATGCTAACAGTGTGTTTGGGGAATTCTTTACCTTGACATTTAAAAATATTTTTTATTTACTTACTTATTTATTTTTATTTATTGAATAAAGACAGAAATCAAGAGGGAAGAAGATAGAGAGGGAAAGAGATACCTGCAACACTGATTTATGGCTCATAAAGTTTTCCTCTTGCAGGTGGGGCTGGGGTCTTGAACCTGGATACTACAACATGTGCACTCAACCTGCTGCCGTCACCCAGCCCCTACACCGTCTCTCTCCCTATCTCCCCTTCCCTCTCAATTTCTGGCTGTCTCTACCCAATAAATAAGTAAAGATAATAAGAAAAATTAAAAATAAATAAACTGTTTCGGGAGACGGGAATATGGAGCAGCAGCAGCAGCTGTGTTTCTCTCCTCTCCTCTCCTATCCTGGGTCAACTAGGAATACCAAAACCACATGGGACCACAATAAGACAGGAGTAGAACAACTTCAGGAACCCACCAAATCACTGGTGAGTGCAAACACATGTGGCTCGTGGACAGAGAGGAGCCCAAAGAGATTAAGTGGCTAATCACAGTCCGGCAGTTTACCAGTTGAGACACCACCTCCAGTCTGTTTCACTAACAAGGGAATGGCTGAAGGGAGGAGAAGACTCCCCAAATACAACTGTGAGTCTCCATTGCTACTGCCCTCAGAATCTGGAGCAGTGGCAGGTAGGCCCTGTACTGACACCAGGGGACAGAGATCTAACCAGGAAACTCAGGAGAAGATCTATACATGGGTGGCCTAGCAGTGGGGCTGTGAAAGTCTCTTTGCATAATCACTGGATTTTCTCTGCCTCACCCTGCTTTATCTCTTGGTCAGCAACAAAAACAATAAAATATCTAGGAGTAAACCTAACCAAAGAAGTGAATGACTTGTATACTGAAAATTATGAGTCACTACTCAAGGAAATTGAAAAAGACACAAAGAAGTGGAAAGATATTCCATGTTCATGGGTTGGAAGGATTAACATCATCAAAATGAATATACTTCCCAGAGCCATATACAGATTTAGTCCTATCCCCATCAAGATCCCAACCACATTTTTTAGGAGAATAGAACAAATGCTACAAATGTTTATCTGGAACCAGAAAAGACCTAGAATTGCCAAAACAATCTTGAGAAGAAGGAACAGAACTGGAGGCATCACACGCCCAGATCTCACATTATATTATAGGATCATTGTCTTCAAAACTGCTTGGTACTGGAACATGAATAGTCACAATGGCCAGTGGAATAGAATTGAGAGCCTGGCAGTCAGCCCCCACACCTGTGGACATCTAACCTTTGACAAAGGTGCCCAGATTATTAAATGGGGAAAGCAGAGTCTCTTCAACAAATGGTGTTGGAAAAAAGTGGGTTGAAACATGCAGAAGAATGAAACTGAACCACTGTATTTCACCAAATACAAAAGTAAATTCCAAGTGGATCAAGAACTTGGATGTTAGACCACAAACTATCAGATACTTAGAGGAAGATATTGGCAAAACTCTTCTCCGCATCAATTTTAAAGACATTTTCAATGAAGTGAATCCAATTACAAAGAAGACTAAGACAAGCATAAACCTACGGGACTACATCAAATTAAAAAGCTTCTGCACAACTAAAGAAACTACTACCCAAACCAAGAGACCCCTCACAGAATGGGAGAAGATCTTTACATGCCATACATCAGACAAGAGGCTAATAAACGGAATATATAAAGAACTTGCAAATCTCAACAACAAGACAACAAATAACCCCATCCAAAAATGGGGTGAGGATTTGGACAGAATATTTACCACAGAAGATATCCAAAAGGCCGAGAAACACATGAAAAAGTGCTCCAAGTCTCTGATTGTCAGAGAAATGCAAATCAAGACAACAAGGAGATACCACTTCACTCCTGTGAGAATGTCATACATCAGAAAAGCAGCAAATGCTGGAGAGGTTGAGGGGTCAAAGGAACCCTCCTGCACTGCTGGTGGGACTGTAAATTGGTCCAACCTCTGTGGAGAACAGTCTGGAGAACTCTCAGAAGGCTAAAAATGGACCTACCCTATGATCCTGCAATTCCTCTCCTGGGGATATATCCTAAGGAACCCAACACACCCATCCAATAAGATCTGTGTACACATATGTTCTTAGCAGCACAATTTGTAATAGCCAAAACCTGGAAGCAACCCAAGTGTCCAACAACAAATGAGTGGCTGAGCAAGTTATGGTATATATACACAATGGAATACTACTCAGCTATAAAAAATAATGACTTCACCCTTTACAGCCGATCTTGGATGGACCTTGAAAAATTCATGTTAAGTGAAATAAGTCAGAAACAGAAGGATGAATATGGGATGATCTCACTCTCAGACAGAAGTTGAAAAAACAAGATCAGAAAGGAAAACACAAGTAGAATCTGAACTGGAATTGGCATATTGCACCAAAGTAAAAAACTCTGGGGCCGGGGGGTAGGGGAGAGAATACAGGTCCAAGAAAGATGACAGAGGACCTAGTGGGGGTTGTATTGTTATATTGAAAACTGAGAAATGCTATGCATGTACAAACTATTTACTCGAATGTAAAACATTAATTCCCCAATAAAGAAATTTTTAAAAAATAAACTGTTTCTTTTTTTATTCCCTTTTGCTGTCCTTGTTGTTTTATTGTTGTAATTATTATTGATCTTGTTGTTGGATAGGACAGAGAGAAATGGAGAAAGGAGGGGAAGACAGAGAAGGGGATTGAAAGATAGACACCTGCAGACCTGCTTCACTGCCTGTCAAGTGACTCCCGTGCAGGTGGGGAGCCGGCGGCTCAAACCGGGATCCTTACATCTGTCCTTGCACTTTGCACCACGTGCACTTAACCCGCTGCACTACCGCCCGACTCTCAAATAAACTATTTCTTAAAAAAAAATAATAATGTATACTCTACTGGGTGAACTATTTCCTAGTGCCAGTGAATTTTTCTCTCTTTTTAATTTGTAGATATATTTACTTTGATTAATGTCAAGGTGATAGTTTTCTAATTTATCATCTTTCACAGGTAGATTCTCCCCCCCACTCCACCCCACTTCTCTCTCTGGGTCCAAATGGAATTGGAGTTCAGAGCTCTCTAGTCATTTTCCCCTAACATTTACCCCTTTGGGGGGGCATGGATCAAAATTCTTTATGGGGTGCAGAAGGTGGAAGGTCTGGCTTCTGTAATTGCTTCTCCACTGGACATGGACATTGCAGGTCGATCCATACCCCCAGCCTGTTTCTGTCTTGCCCTAGTGGTGCAGGGCTCTGGAGAGGTGGGGATCTGGGACATACTAGTGAGGTCTCCTGCCCAGGGAGTACAGGATGAAATCATAGTAGCATCTATAACTTGGTGGCTGTGACTTAGTGAGTTTCTGGAGAGATCCTGGTTGTATTTTGTTGAGTTTTCAAGTAATTTTTTTTTATCCAATTTTTCCTATTTTATCAGGAACATAATCTGAAATGGCTCCTACTCCATAGCCACACCTACCCAGTGAAATTTTTATATTTAGCTCTTCAAAACAACTCTTTCAAGAAGTGGAAATAAAAAACTAACCTTTGTCTTCTCATCAGTTAATTAAAGTGCAGTTAATATTAAAAGTCTTATCCTCCATGTTTATATGTATTCAATTCCTTTAAGCAGCTTATTTTGTTAAAAAATCAGATAACAAGCAGAACTCATACGTCACTTGTACCCTTTTATCAAACGAGACCTGAAATTGGAGCACAATGTCAATTCAACTCATCAGCTTCAGCCTGGCTTTTCCATTAGTAGTATACCAATTGCAGTGTCTTTGAGGATTCGTTGAGTTGATGAGAGTACAACTGTAGCAGTGAGCAAATATTTAGTAAGTGCTCCGTCTGTGTTAACTTGAACATCTTTGCAGTTCTTTCTGATTGTCTCATTGCATTGCACTGCATTACGTTACACTTTATGTTCCTTTTTAGGAAGTGCTGTAAGCAAGACAGGAGCAGAGAGGAATCTTTCCTGTTTTCCTATTGACTCTTATTAATACTAATTCTTTGCCACTTGTTTTTAAGGCGATTTGAAGCGCTACTTCAAACTGGAAAGAGTCCTACCTGTGAGTTACTGTTTGACTGGGGCACCACAAACTGCACTGTTGGTGACCTCGTGGAGCTGTTGGTCCAAAATGAGTTTTTTGCCCCTGCAAGTCTTTTGCTACCAGGTAATCTGGGTGTGACGGGTATCATGAGTAGGGCAGAAAGACAAGCTCAGCGCCGGGTAGTGGCTCCCCCAGGAAAGGGCTCCTGTTACTATGTGCAAGGATTCTGGTTCAAGCCTCTGGTTCTCACCTGCAGGGGGGGGCAGTTTCATGAGCAGTGAAGCAGCTTCCAGTGTCTCTCTTTCTCTTCCTCTCTACCTCTCCCTTCCCTCGCGATTTTTCTTTGTCCTATCAAGTAAAAGGGAAAAAAATGACCACTGGAAGCATTGGATTTGTCATGTAAGTACTGAACCCCAGCAATAACCCTGGTGCCAATGAAAGAGAAAGAGGGGGAAAAAAAAGAAAAAGATGGAGTCTGGCAGTAGCACAGCGGGTTAAGTGCACGTGGTGCAAAGCCCAAGGGCCGGCGTAAGGATCCCGGTTCCAGCTCGCGGCTCCCCACCTGCAGGGGAGTCGCTTCACAGGCAGTGAAGCAGGTCTGCAGGTGTCTGTCTGTCTTTTTCTCCTCTCTGTCTTCCCCTCCTCTCTCCATTTCTCTCCGTCCTATCCAACAATGACAACATCAATAACTACAACGATAAAACAAGGGCAACAAAAGGGAATAAATAAATCTTTTAAAAAAGAAGAAAGATGGGAGTCGGGCGGTAAGCGGGTTAAACGCACATGGCAAAGCGTTAATGGACCAGCGTAAGGATCCTGGTTCGAGAACCCGGCACCCCACCTGCAGGGAAGTCGCTTCACAGGTGGTGAAGCAGGTCTGCAGGTGTCTCTATCTCTCCCCCTCTCTGTCTCCCCCCCTCTCCATTTCTCTCTGACCTATCCAACAGCGACGACAACAATAAAACAACAAGGGCAACAAAATAACTGCAACAATAAAACAACAAGGGCAACAAAAGGGAATAAATAAATAAAATTTTTAAAAAGAAGGAAGCAAAGTGGTGAAGCAGGGCTGCAGGTGTCTGTCTCTTTCCTCCTCTATCTCCCCCTCACCTCTCAATTTCTCTCTGTCTCTATCCGATAATAAATTAATAAAAAATATTTTTTAAAAGAAGGAAGGAAGACAAGAAAACAGACAAGTTTACCAATAGGAAAATTTCTTACTTTTCTTGATGGTGAATAAATCTTACTTTTCAGAGCCTTTCTACCCCTTCACCCCCCTCTTCTCTTTAAGAATCACCTCACTAAAGGGCACTGTAAAACTGTTGCAAATGACATGACATAATCCATGAGATCAGATGTTGAACTTATATATGGATGGACATCCAGCACGGGCTGTAGGAAATCACTCTTTGAGCTTTTGCTCTCTTCCTTCAGTTCTCCATGCTGGTGGAACTTTCTGACTTTGGTCCCCAACATCATATTCTGGTGGATGAGAGTTTAATTGCTGTCCTCATAACCTTCCCCCCACCACCAGCACCACTACTTTGTTTCCGTTGGTCCAGTGCCTCTTCTGCTGGAGCAGGCACAGGAATCAGCTGGGCTCTTGTTTAAAGCATAGCTCCCTAGAGCCAGCTAAGTAGCTCCCTCGGATAGTGCGCTGCTTTGCAATGAGTGACACAGGTTCAAGCCTGGCCCCCACCACAATGGAGGAAGCTGTGGTGGTATGGTCTCTTTCACTCTCTCTGCCTCTCTGCCATTCTGTTTCAGTTTATATATATGTATATATATATGTCCCTGGGCTTATTCCAGACCTTAGAATTCTGGGACTGGAGTCGAGCAAGGTCCATGTTCTTAGATGAATGCTGCAGTCCTTCTGACTCAGATTACTCAAGACTTCTTTCTGAAAACACCACCCTTCCACTATCTCCCTTTCGTCATGAAAACTTAAAAATTCCCAGTAGGCAGTTCCTGGCATGCAGACTTAAGGACTGTATGGGGTAATTGGAGTGATGTTAAGCGAACAGGGTTCTGAGCTTGGCTTTTGCATCCTTTTTTCTTTATATTTCTTTATTGGAGGTTACCGGCTTACAGTACAGTTGTTAGCACATAGATATAATTTCTCCTCTCACCAAGGTGTCTGTGAAACACTCACTCTCAAATTAGGTCCATCATTGTGAACCAGAACCCGAAATCCTCCCTTCCCCCACCCCTCTCCCTGTCTTCCTTCCCAGAATCCTGTGCTTTAGTGTAATACACCAAACCAACACAAGTTTTAATGTTTCTCCTTTCTGCTCTTTTTTTTTTTTTTTTAAGTTCTGCCCAGGAGTGAGATCATCCCATATTCATTCTTCTCTTTCTGGTTTATCTCACTTAACATGATTCCTTTAAGTTCTACCCAAGATGAGGTGAAGAAAATGAATTCATTTTTGATAGCTGAGTAGTATTCCATTGTGTATATATATTACAACTTTCTCAGCCACTTATCTGTTGTTGGACACTTAGGTTGCTTCCAAGTTTGGGCTATTAAAAATTTTACTGCTGGGGGCCAGGCGGTGGTGCACCTGCTTAAGTGCTCACATTACAGTGTGCAAGGACCCAGGTTCAAGCCCCTGGTCCCCACCTGCAGGGGGAAAGCTTCACGAGTGGTGTCTCTCTGTCTCTCTTCCTAGCTCCCCTTCCTCTCTCAAATTCTCTCTGTCTCTATACAATAATAAATAAATTTTAAAAAGATACCTCTCTTAAAAAAATTACTGCTATGAACATAGACCCTATGATCCAGCAAACACTTTTTCTTATGAGAGATCAACTTCCTTATTTCATTTGGCAGAAGCTGTCCCGAAACCCAGAAATACGCTGCCGTTTACAGAAGTGGTGACAGCTCAGCAGAAACCTGTGCTTCTCAGCTGCAAAGACAAGCCATCGACATCAGTGGTGCCTGTGCAGAGCCTTGAACAAAACTGTGTGCTGCCTGACTCATCCAGTCCCGAAAGCAGGAGCTTAGAAGTGAGTGATACATGTAAGTAGCACATTTCCTGCCACTGGTAGGTTTATTGTTGGCACACTTTCTGCTTGCTTGCTTCCTCTCCCTCTCTCTCTCTCTCCCTCTCTCTCTCCCCCACTCTCTCTCTCTCTCTCCCTGTTTCTCTCCCTCCCTCCTTCTCTCTCCCTCTTTCTTCCTCTCTCTCCTTCCCTCCCTCTGATTTTTTTTTTTTTTTTGCCATTTCTGATTTTAAAAAAGCATCTCTCCTTATTGCAACAGTTCTTCTCTGATTAATTTTCCCCTTGGTTTACTGAACACTATTTTCTTGGTAATGTTAGTTCATGCCTTGCCACAGTCACTATTTCTAAAGAAAAAAAGTAGATATCTACGTAACTTGAAAGGGTCCTTCTGTTGAGCTGTTGGAAAAGTCTTGACACATTTCTGCACAGAAAAACATTTTCTTTTTTTCTGGTGGGCATTTGAAAAAAAAAGAAATTTCTATTTTCAAAGATGGTTTTAGAGGGCTAGGGGAGATCACGTAATGGTTATGGACACAAGCTTCAGTGCCTGAAGCTCTAAAGTTTCTCTTTCAATCCCCTGCATCAACATAAGCCAGAACTGAGCAGTACACTGGTAAAAAAATAATAATAATAATACATAAATAAGGGGCCGGGTGGTGGTGCAGCGGGTTAAATGCATTTGGCGCTGTGCAAGGACCAGCTTTAAGGATCCCGGTTCAAGCCCCCAGCTCCCTACCCGCAGGGAAGTCGCTTCACAAGCAGTGAAGCAGGTGTCTGTCTTGCTCTCTCCCTCTCTGTTTTCCCCTCCTCTCTTGATTTCTTTCTGTCCTATCCAACACAGTGACAACAATAATAATAACAACGATAAACAACAAGGGCAACAAAAGGGGAAAATACAACCTCCAGGAGCAGTGGATTCATAGTGTAGGCACACTATGAACTACACAGCGATAACCCTGAAGGCAGAAAAAGAAAAAAAAACCATAAATAAAAACTGGTTTTCGGGAGTGGCCCCAGAAGTGATGCAATGGCTGGAGTGCATAGGGTCCCAAGTTCAGTCTCCAACATCACATGTGCCAGAGTGATCCTCTGATTCTCTCCCTCCACCTCATCAAAAAAAAAAAAAAAAAAAAAATTTTAAATGGTTTTAGGGATTGAAGTTCTAGCTTACTGGGTTGGGTACATACTTTGTGATGCATTTGACACAGATTTGAGCCCCGTACCAGATGGGCTATCCTAGGGAACTAGAAGAAGCTCCGCCACTCTTATCTCTCTTTCTCTCTTTCTTTAAGATTTTTATTTATTTATTAGAAAGGTAGGAAGAGGGGGAGAGAGAGAAAGAACCAGATATTACTCTGGTACATGTGCTGGAGGGAATTGAACTCAGGACCTCATGCTTGAGAGGTATCCACTGTACCACCTCCAAGACCACCAGCACTCTTATCTCTCCTTCCCTCTGTCTTTCTGTGTGAAAATAACATTCTGCAGTAGTGAAATAGTACATGTTCAAGGCCCAGCTCCACTAAGAAAGAAAAGTGTTCTTCCTCCTTCTCACCCAGCTTAATGTTTTAAATACTGGATTATGTTGAAAATAGGTGAATTCAGAACAATGCTAAAATTATTAAAGTAATTATCTTTTCCCTAAAGAACTCTCCCCTTATTTGTTGATACAGGCTTTTATAGTTTTTCATTTTACGAATTGAAAAGCGTCACTAACAACTTTGATGAGCGGCCCCTTTCCCTTGGTGGCAACAAGATGGGCGAGGGTGGGTTTGGAGTTGTGTATAAAGGCTACGTGAACAACAGGACCGTCGCAGTGAAGAAGCTTGTAGCGGTAAGTTTGGTTCTCAGGGAAAGAAAAAAACTAAAGGAAGATTTGTTTTCTACTATTCTATGTAGTGATCATTCATTTTTTAAAATATTTATTTATTTATTCCCTTTTGTTGCCTTGTTGTTTTATTGTTGTAGTTATTATTGTTGTCGTTGTTAGATAGGACAGAGAGAAATGGAGAGAGGAGGGGAAGACAGGGGGAGAGAAAGATAGACACCTGCAGACCTGCTTCACCGCCTGTGAAGCGACTCCCCTGCAGGTGGGGAGCCTGGGGCTGGAACCGGGATCCTTATGCTGGTCCTTGAGCTTTGTGCCACCTCCGCTTAACCCACTGTGCTACCACCCGACTCCCTGATCATTCATTTTTTAGGAAATAGGTCATTTGAGTGAGTCTCTTCTATAAATCAATATTCTAAGCTGACAGTTTAAAAAAAGATTTTTTAAAAAAAGATCTATTGATTTCTTATGAGATTGAGAGAGGAAAGCCAGAGCTGGGGGAATCTAACCTCAGGCATGCAAATCTCTTGCGTTACCAGCTGACTCATTTCCTACCAGCTAAATGGACAGCTTTTATAGTTTAAAAATGTATTGAGGGCCTTGGAGAGGTAAGTCAGGGGGAGAAGATAGGACTTGCATGCCCAAGGTCCCATGTTTAATCCTTAACAGTACATGGTGCTGGAATGGTGCTATGACTTCTTTCTCTCTCTCTCTCTCTCTCTCTCTCTCTCTCTCTCTCTCTTTTGCCTCTATGCCCCTATCTTTAAAAAACAATTTTTTTTAATCACACTTCTCAGAAAGGCATAAGATAAAACTGAGAAGCCCGGCCCTACATATTTCTTCCTGTGTAATCAAGATGAAAATTTCATAAGATGCCTCTGTATTACTTTTCTCATTTAAAAATAAAGGGTAGAAAATTTACAGTAAGGAAAAAATATTTTCAAGTTTATCATCTCTCTCCTCATTTCCATTGCTGCTGAGTACTCGCCGTTTGCTTATGGGCTCGTTATATTCTGAAAATATCAGCAGTATAAACATTTATATAATAAGGAGAGGCATCAGCTGTTACATGGGTTGCAAACACTTCTGCAGGGTTTGCTTTTCTTTTTTTTCTTCAAGTTTTTTTAAATTTCTTTCTAATTATCTTTATTTATTTAATGGAAAGAGACAGCCAGGAATTGAGAGGGAAGGGGGAGATAGAGAGGAAGAGAAACACCTGCAACCCTGCTTCATCAGTCATGAAGCTTTCCCCGTGCAGGTGAGGACAGAGGGCTCAAACCTGGGTCCTTGAGCTCTGTAACGTGTGTGCTCACCCAGCCATGCCGCTACCCAGCCCCCAGAGTTTGCTTTTCTTTTGCCTTCAAATTTGTTTAAATTTCCTGCTAGACAGATTTCCCCCACAAAAGGTTTTATATGGTGAATTTCTTATTAATTCCATTCTGTTCTCACAATAATTCAGTGATCATTATGTAACTTGTAAACGTTTTTCTTTCCACTAACCTGACATAGAACCCTGAACAAATCACTTCTATTTCTAGTTCTCAGTTGGTCTAGAAACTGGGAGTATATTACTCTCTTTTTTAGAGACAGGCAGCTGAACCATCCTATCCTTTGTGCCTTCTAACTATTGAAGCCTAGGGCTTGTATTGTAAGAACTGTATGTTATTTTATTCCTTTCAGATGGTTGACATTAGCACAGAAGAATTGAAGCAACAGTTTGATCAAGAAATAAAAGTACTGGCAAAGTAAGTTGATTTGGCAGCTATACCGTAGAAAAGCACAGGAGATGAAATGAGAGCCTTGACTTCTAACCCAGAGCATGTCCTGAGCCAGTGATGTTCTTATTAAAGGAATTACAGTCATTTTATACTTAAACATACTATTTTATCTGTAGCCTAAGAGCAGCCATTGTTTTAAATAATAACAGAATTACATGGAATTTTGCCATTATAATAATTGTATTTGTTTTGCCTTCCTGATTTAATTAGAGCTAAATTCTAAAGATACCAGAAAAAATAGGAACAAGAAAGTGAGGAAGGAAATAAAAGTAAAAGAAAGAAACCAACACTAGGCTTGTTTCTCATTTGTTCTAGTTTTCAGTAGTATGAAATCAAGGACCCTTATATCTTTTTACACATACATCTTTAATACACTTTTGCTTATTTCATCAGGATAGAGTGCTATGAAGAAGAATTACTGGTTCAGAGTGTACAAACTTATTAAATACTATCCAAGTCTACCTCCTAATGACTACATAGATGTTACAGTAACTTTTTATTTGTTTGTGGAACTGTGGCTTCATACATGTGCATTTCCATCTCTTTGAACCACTTTTTCATTCAGATACAGAGACAGAGAGAGAGGGAGAAATACCATAATGCCAAGCTTCCTCAATTGTCATAGCACTTCCCATGTCATGCCAGGCCTTGAATCTGAATTGTGTACATGGAATAAAAGCCTTAGATAGGACTTAGTCCATTAAGTTACTATGAGAATAAAATAAAGACAATTCCCATTCCACAGTAATATATATATTTAGCAGCTGTGAACTACTTGGTTTTATTTGTGTGATTGTTTTTTTTTTTTAATGATTTATTTATTTAAAGAGAATGAAAGAGACCATAGCACTGAAGCTTCCTTCAGTGTGCTAGGAGCTGCGTTCAAACCTGGACAACACTCATGGCAAAACAGTATACTATCCAAGTGAGCTATTTTTCCAGGCCTCACTATGCATTTTTAAAATATGCCAAGTTAGTGGAAAATGGAACATTTACCATTTTGATCTGCCCTACTTAAATAATTTCTAAGGGCACAAGAAGTCTGATTTCAAATAAGGAAATGGCAGAACTGTAGATCATTTTGAATGAACACAGTTATCATTTATTAGAATTCATCATATCAGAGTTATAATATACTTGTTTATTTAATTCTCACAGCCTCTATGTTAATAGGCTCATTTGTTTAAAAAAAATAATAATAGAGACCAGGGAGAGAGTACAGTGCTCCGCAAATGCTTGTAGCTTTGTGGTACTTGGGCTTTCCTTTTCGTTTTAGTACTCCCAAGTATGAAAAGTAACTCAAAATAGATTGTAAACAATCTTATAAACAAAATAGATCAAATTGTTTATAATCAAAATGGATTATAAACAAAACCCTGTTTTCCTATGGTTTTGACAGTGTTTCCTTTTTATAAATAAAATTTTTAAAGTGATTATAAACAATCAAATATGATTAAAGGTCAAAATGAATAAATGTTAATGTGAATCAAGATAATCACATATTCAAGATAATGTGACTCAAGATAATGTCGATATTCTAGATGTGTGAGAGAATTTTTGAAAGTGTGGCCATGAAGTGTCAGCCGACTTGTTGAGATCTTGTTTGTGCTGCCATGGTGGCATTGTTGTGTTAAACAAATGTCAGTCTCATCCAGTAAGAGTGTTCCAAGTTCAGTTATTGAAACTTACTTACAAATAGAATGGGCTTTTGCTTCTAATGCAAACCAAGATTAACTCAAAGGTGAGCTGCTTACAGAAATTTGTATACAGTAAGAATATACAGACACCATGTGTAGTGTTAATGGCTCATGCTGTTTTCTACTTTTTCATGTTTTTTTTTTTCTTTCTATTTTTATTAGTGACTTAATGGTCTAGTACTTTTCATCTGTTAACACTCTAGATTGAATAGCCTCCAACCTGTAGCTGAATACATGTATGTATTATAATAATTTGGAGTGGAACATTATTTGTCACAGGTGTCAACATGAAAACTTAGTAGAACTACTTGGTTTCTCAAGTGACGGAGAGGACCTCTGCTTAGTGTACGTTTACATGCCTAATGGTTCATTGCTAGACAGACTGTCCTGCTTGGTAAGAGGACTGCCTGTGAGACTGTCTGTTGTCTATGTGTTGGGATACTAATGTTCACTTTGTGATCAGTCATTTAAGCTGCACTAATATGACTATTCTTCCTGCTTTTTTTTTTTTAACTATATAATTGGGTGCCTGGGAGGTGGCACAGTGGGTAAGGATTTGCATGTGCCAGAATGATGCCATCTATCTACCTGTTTATCTCTTTAATACACTCTTTAAACAAAAGTATAGAGTTTATATTGTGAACAATTGTAGTTTTCACTCAATTAGATGATAATCAAAATGTGAAATTGTTCATGAAAGCTAGACTTTGAAGATGCTCTTTTATGTTTTTATCATAAAGTAAGAACTACTAAGCCCCACCTGATCTTATTTAAAGACTATTTTTAACAACTTAAAATTCTTAGGGATAGAATATCGTTTTTAGAAGTTGCTTAAAGGGCTGACAAAACTAGCTCACTTGGTTAATAAGCTGCTCTGCCTTTTGGCTTAACCTTGACTTGAACCTGGCCCCCGTTGCTTTGAATGAAGCTTCAGTGCCATGGTCTCTTTCACTCTGTCCCTCTGCCTTTCTATCTCTAAAATAAATAAATAAATAAATGCAGTTAAAGAAGCTGTTTAGAAAAATGATTGTGATTCATATTCATATTTTCTGTGGATTTGTTTCACCCTTTTACACATACTGATTTATTTCTTCTGAAGGATGATACTCCAGCACTATCATGGCACATGAGATGCAAGATTGCTCAGGGTTCAGCTAATGGCATTAACTTTTTACATGAAAACCATCATATTCATAGAGATATTAAAAGGTAAGTACTAATGTTGAAACACTTTCAGAAACAATAAGAATTGACTTGCATGCACTGTTCATATGCCTAGAATATTCCATGAAAGCTCAGATTACTGATCTGTAAAATCTTCATTAGAAAACCAGTGACCTCTTCCAGAACTCATTCTTCTTGATTTTTTTCTTTTCTCTTCTCTTCTTTTTCTTTCAGAAACATTTTTCCTTTTAGTTTCTGGCTCATCACTCTTTTTCTTTTTTCCCTAAATACCTTCATCCTCTGAGTACTCTTTCATTCTCCTCTTATGTATCTGTGCATTGATAGTTTATATGTGTTAATTGAGCATCTTTTGTATGCTTTTCCCTGTATTTGGTACAGTTAGCAAAGACAGCACTTATAGGTTTCAGTTGGTCCTGTATTTCATAAAATGAAGAAGGTTTCCTGAGAAAGTGATACTTAAGCTGGAACCCAAACAAGTAGGCATGGTTGGGAGGCAGCTGTGAAGATGGGGAGGAGAGTTTCAAGCAGAAACCAGAGGTGAGAGTGAGTATGGGAATGTGAGGAACTACACAAAGTGAAGAAAATGTATTGCGACTTGTTTGCAGAAATTGAAGGAAGGGATGATTGATGGGAAATACAGCTAGACATAGGGAGGGACCTAGGGCTTTGAACAGACAAATGCAAGGATTTTAAGTTTATCATGTGTTACCAGAAGCCACTGAAAATTTTTAAATAGAAATGTCATCATCAGGCGGTACTTAGTGAATTTTAAAGAAGTATTTAAGGCTGAGGAGATTGCATTAATGGTTATGCAAAACTCTTTTCATAATGGAAACATCAGTGTGTCAGGTTCAGCCCCCAACACTGCCATAAGCAAGAGCTGATGAGCTGTGCTCTGGTAAGAAAAAAAAAAAAAAAAGACTTTTTAACCATATTCTTAACTCTTTAAAAGGGTTCAGATAGTACAGGAAGGAAAAAAAAAAAAACCCTAAAAATGAATAGCTGAGATGCCCTGGATGAAACTGCTTTCAGATGAATTGAGAAATCGTAGGGGAGTAGTAAAGAAGGACCATATCAGGAAGTTACCAAGCCATAAGTGGTTGGTGAAATGCCTCTGTATAATAGAAATAGCCTCATTTAATTTTTATTCCCCTAAATTTTTTCTTCAAGAAGCATGAGGAAACAAAAACAATGGTTTATCTAGAGCTTTAGTTTGAAATCTAGATACATGTACCCAATTTTTGGACTTTTATGACATAAACTATAAAGTGGTATGCTCTACATGTGTATTTACATATGTACACTATGCTAATACATCTACCTAAGAAAGCACTTCTTAACTGGGAAAAAAATTTTTTTTCTTTCTCTCAACTTGATACTTTTTTTTTCAGTGCAAATATTTTATTAGATGAAAACTTTACAGCCAAAATATCTGACTTTGGACTTGCACGGGCTTCTGAGAAGTTTTCCCAAACAATGATGACAAGCAGAATTGTGGGGACCACAGCTTATATGGCACCAGAAGCTCTAAGAGGAGAAATAACACTCAAGTCTGACATCTACAGCTTTGGTGTGGTAAGTCTCTTGTCTGTATATATAGCTGGTCCCAGTGGTCATCCTGGCTTCGATTCTGAAACTAAAGCAGGCTATTTTAGAGATGCCTTTATTGCATAAGTCTTTGATGTAGAGATGTAAGTTGTTCACTTTACTCTTGAGTTCCATGAGGAAGTTATAATGCTGCCCAACTTGTATACATTTTTTAACTGATTTCTAAAATAAACTGTAAGAAATGATTTTAGGGTCAGTGAGATAGCTTACTTGGATATTTTGCAGCTTTGCCATGTGCATAACCCAGGTTCAAGCCAACCCCAGTGCACTGAAGAAATCTCTGCTGTGGTCTTTTTTACACATACACACACACACACTCACTCACTATCTCTCTCTCCCTCTCTCTCTCCTCTCTCTCCCTCCCTCCCTCACCTCTTTCTTCCTCTGTCTGTGTCTAAAAAATAAACAAAAAAAGAAAGAAAAAATGATTTTAACCATTGTCTAAATGACTTAGTATGAAACTTAAGACAGTGCATACAACAAATAATGTCAGACAGTATGCATTATAGTAACATATATAAATTGGTACTCTAACAGGCTGAGCTATTTCCCCAGCCTGTAATATTAAAAAAAAGAAATTCTGTCAAGGATATATGATTGGGCATTGCTAATCTACCAATCTACCACTCTGTTTCTAGTAACTTTAAAAAAATAGAGATAGAGAGGTAGAGATATATAGAAAGAGGGAGGGGGGAGGGAGAGAGACAGAGACAGACCATAACACTGAAACTTCCTTCAGTTTGGTGGGACCTGGGCTTGAACCTGGGCCATGCACATGGCAAAGCAACATACTATCCAGGTGAGCTATTTCACCCATCCTATCCCAATAACTTCTAAAATGAGTGAGAAGTGGATAAAAAAATCAGGTTCTCATGAGTTGGGCGGTAGCACAGCGGGTTAAGCACACGTGGCGCAAAGTGCAAGGACTGGCATAAGGATCCCGGTTCGAGCCCCCATCTCCCCACCTGCAGAGGAGTCGCTTCACAAGCAGTGAGGCTGGTCTGCAGGTGTCTTACTCTCCCCCGTCTTCCCCTCCTCTCTCCATTTTCTCTGTCCTATCCAACAACAGCGATGACAATAACAACAACAATTAAACAAGGGCAGCAAAAGGGAATAAAGTCAAGTGACCATTTAAAAAATTTTTTTAAAAAATCAGGTTCTCCTTCAACTTATTTTTTTCTGTGTGTGTTTCATATATAGAAATTTAACTTCGAAGTGCTATCAAGTTAAAATGAAGGGCTATGGCTAAGATAAGTTACAATAAAGATTAGGTTACACCTAAGTTTTAGAAAGTAGTATTCAGGGGCTGGGTGGTGGCACACCTGTTTGAGCACACATTTTACAGTGCACAAGGACCCAGGTTCAAGTCCCCGGTCCCAACCTGCAGAGGGAAAGTTTTGTGAGCGGTGAAGCAGGGCTGCAGGTGTCTTTCTGTATCTCTCCCTATCTCCCCCACCCCTCTCAATTTCTGGCTGTCTCTATCAAATAAATAAAGATGATTTTTTTTTAATTTTGAAAAGAAAATAGTGTTTTAAGAACCATAGAAAAATTATTCCTATGAAGAGTTTCCTATAAGGATTGGGAATGGGAGCTTCCAGATTACATATTGAGTAGAGTTAATTGTTTACAAAGAGCTGAATAGAAAAGAACTGCTAATAGGAATGGATGAAGCCTAAGGGTCCCTGAGAGAAAGGTGTTGAGCACTGACCTCTGCTCATTTTCTTCCCGATGTACATGTACTACCTAGTGCTATTTGTGGAAGTTATTAGTCGGATGTCATCGCCAGTGTTCAGATGAGTTTCTCTAATATCTCAGAATAGGATTTTTTGTGATGTGATTTAGAAGGCTGTTGGAAGATACTGAAAGATTTTTCATGTAAGTTAATTATAATGGTATTTCCAGACCTAGAAAATAACCTGCCAAATAATGCCCACCAGGCACATACTCCTTTTGAGTAGCAGGAACAACCTGTATTCATTCTAATTTCTCTATGTTGCCTTTGAACGCTATGCTAATGTTTTGTTTTGTTTTTTGCATTCATAGGTTTTACTAGAAATAATAACTGGACTCCCAGCTGTGGATGAACACCGTGAACCTCAGTTATTGGTAACTGAAGAATTATTTTTTCCACCCGTTCTTTTTGTGTTTATAAGCTAAATGTATACAAGTGAGTTTGGCATCTAGAAAAGTCATTTTCTATTGACAGTCTTTTCATTGACAATTAGTGTGTTATAAGTAAAGATCATCACAAAAATTTTTTTTCGAGATGGAGACAGAAAGGGTTCAAGCCCCTGGTCCTCACCTGAAGAGGGAAAGCTTCACCAGTGGTGATCAGGGCTGCAGGTATCTATCTCTCTCCTCTATTTCCCTCTCCTTTCCTCAACTTCTCTCTCTATCTATGCAATAGTAAATAAAGATCAAAATTTAAAAAATAAAAATATTGACTTTAAAATAATAAATTTAGATACTGGTTTTATCTAATTTATGTATTTTAATGAGACAAACCAGTATGACAGATTCATACAATACATATGTATATTATTTCCCTAAAGAATATTGTTTCCATAGAATAAGGATTAGAAACTTAAAATCTATAGTTTCTATTTCTTACTTATTTCACTTAACATGATAATCTTATGCCTCTCTCTTTATGCATAACTTTTTTTTGTCATGACCCAGCCCCGTCTTTCCTCCTCACATTCTGTTTCAACAGTTTGACAGAGAAGTTGCACTATCTAGGTGAGCTCTCTCGCTAGCCTTCAACAAGTTGAATACCCCAGAAAACGTTGCATGTGGAGGGAGGGAAGAGTCTGAGTATAGAGTTGGAATTACATTTATAAGAAGCAGAGTTTGCTGGCAGCCTGGTAAATGGCATAATCAGTAACAAAAAAATGGAAAAAGAAGACCTATGTATAGAGATATGTGTAGGAGTTAAGTGTTGATGTATACATTTATTTTTTAATGCATAGTTTTTTTATTTTTTAATATTTATTTATTCCCTTTTTGTTGCTTGCCGGGATAGCCTGAGGGTGCTTCTTCCCGAGCAAGTGCTCTCTGGGTTGGAGAACTCAACTGGAGCCAACCTAGGCTGCTGCGTGGGAGAAGGATCAGGAACTCTTGGGCTAGCCTTGCAGGAGACTCTGGGACTCTTGGAACCGGAAGGCAATCCCATGTGTGTTTAATCAGAAGAGCAGCTGTATATACTTGCCAAGTAGGATGGAAACAGGATGTGACATAGAGAGGGTGGAGCGAAAAGAGAGTACAAATTAGTGGTGGAAAACAGGGTGTGACTAGGAGAGGGGGCGGAGCAAAAAGAGAGCGAACTGGTGGGGATTAAACCAATGCCCTGCAGGCAGGGTAGTTCTTAGGCAACAGTGGTTATGTAAATAGACAGCAGGGTTAAGCAGGGGGAAGCTGGTGTACTGCCCAACAGTTGACCTTGTTGTTTCTTTATTGTTGTAGTTATTGATGTCATTGTTGTTGGATAGGACAAAGAAAAATTGAGAGAGGAAGGGAAGACAGAGAGGGGGAGAGAAAGATAGACACCTGCAGACCTGCTTCACTGCCTGTTTTGAGCTGGGATCTCAAACCGGGATCCTTAAGCCGGTTCTTGCACTTTGCACCACCTGCACTTAACCCGCTGTGCTAGCCCCCAACTCCCGTATGTATGCATTTATTAACTAGGTTTCTCTTGTACATCTTCAAGACTTAACATAGTTAAATAAGACTACGTTCTTATTAAGTAGGCTGAATATCCAAAATATTTTCTTTCACTTTTATTTAAAACTCTTAAGAATTTTAACATTCATTGTAAAGCTAGATATTAAAGAAGAAATTGAAGATGAAGAAAAAACCATTGAAGATTATATTGATAAGAAGATGAATGACATAGATGTCACTTCCATTGAAAATCTGTTCTCTGTTGCTAGTCACTGTCTGCATGAAAAGAAAAATAAGAGGCCAGACATTAAAAAGGTAATCATTATTCACTTATTTTAAAAGAGAAAATGGTGGGGTTGTTTTTTACTGTATATATATTAAACCAAGTATTTAATGCAGTTTTTTTGTTGTTGTTGCTGTTTGTTTGCTTTACAATAGGTTCAAGAGCTGCTGCAAGAAATCACGATTTAAGGGAGTGTCGGGCGGTAGCGCAGCGGGATAAACGCATGTGGCACCAAGCACAAGGACCGGCATATGGATCCCAGTTAAAGCCCCCGGCTCCCTACCTGCAGGGGAGTCACTTCATAAGTGGTGAAGCTGGTCTGCAGGTGTCTGTCTTTCTCTCCCCTCTCTGTCTTCCCTTCCTCTCTCCATTTCTCTCTGTCCTATCCAACAATGATGACATCAACAACAACTATAACAGTAAAAATAAGAGGAAAAGAAAAAAAAAACTTTTAAAAAAATGACAACTTTTGAGACTGCAAGCTTCTGATATATACGTGTGTAAGCCATTTCCTTCACTACTTTTGCTTATCAACGGAGCATGTGCAGTACAATTGGGGCTGGTACAGCACACTTAACTATATAGAGCAAACAAAATTGAAGCCACTATTTTGATGCTTTGACCTTTTAACTCCACCCTCAATCTTTGCAGTGACTACCTGATATCTCTCCTTGGAACCCCACCACACACCTTGAAAAAAATTAAGACTTTTTTGAGATTGATGTCTTGCAGGGGACTCAGGTAGGGGGAGAAGGGAGAGGTGGCTTTAAGGTCCTGGTGAATGATGGTTGAAAAGGTGAGGGTGAGACAGTTTTGCAGACACCACAGGGAGGTGAGAAACTGTACCGTGTCAGCTGTAATCCATAGCCCCCTCTCCCTCCAATAAAGTGATTGGACTGTAGTTTGCAAAGATTAATCTGTTTTAAACCCATCTGAATGTTTTCATCACAGTTTTCTACTAACATTGTTCAGGTGTCTGCAGTGCCTCTCTTGACAGGTAGTCCTGAACATCAATTGATGCAGAAGATATACCAGCATTTTGTACATTGAAAAGCAATACGCGATTTAAGTTTAGGTAGGTTATATAAAATCCTGTTGTCATATGCTTATTGAGTTGTGTTCATTTCCCAATGTGCCATTTCAAACATTCCTTCACTACAAACCAAAAATGCCCTAATAATATACCCAGGATGACATGGCTATTTTTGATTCCATTATTTAACAGAATTGAAGGACTTATGCAGATAGATGCAGGTAAGGTCTCTTAATTGGCTGACCATAGGGAAACTACCAGGCAGGATTGCTCTGGTAAGCACAGTTGTTATGGAAAGCCAGAGATCCTCCTAGGAACTTTGAAAACCTGTACTAATTTAAGAAGGTCCCACTGACTAAGACCCAAGGGTGGCTTTTATGGAGATAAGAACCACCTTCTAGCTGTCAACCAGCAAGGAGAAACCTGAGGCATTGATCATACAGTCACAAGAAACTGGATGAAAGTCAACAAACAGAAATAGCTTAAGAGTAGTCTAAGAGATCATAGCCCTAATCTCTCTAAAGCCTCTCATCACAGACCTAACTGAATACACTCTGGACCATACAAAAGTAATAGATGAGGGACTGAGTGGTGGCGCACCTGGTTGAGTGCACGTTACAGTGCTCGAAGACCCAGGTTCAAGCCCCTGGTCTCCACCTGCAAGGGGAAAGCTTTGCAAGTGGTGAAGCAGGACTACAGGTGTCTCCCTTCCTATAATCCCCTTTTTTCTCAATTTCCGGCTGTCCCTATCCAATAAATGAAAAAAGACGAAGAAAAAGAAAATAGACGATGTCAGTTGCATCGAGTCACTGTTTGTGGTTCATATGCAGTAACAGAAAATGAACACAGATTTTGTTTCCCCTATGATTCTTCCATGTGGTACCTCACTACATCCACATGTTCTGCCTATACTGGGGTGGGGGTGGGAAGGAGCAGAAATTGTATAGGGAGTGGAGTGCACCGATTTTTACTGGGGTTCACCTTCCCCCTGCCCCTGACTCCTGCATTATTTGTATGTGTATGCTTTTGCTCATTAAAGAATAGTTTGGGCTGGGGAGAAAACAAAACAGTATGCCAAAGACTTTCATGCCTGAGGTTCCAAAGTCCCAGATCTGCCACAAGTCCCCAGCAGCACCACAAGCCATTGCAGAACAGTGATCTGGTTGTTCTCTCTGAATCTTTTTGATTATACATAGTTTCACATCTCTATGGATAAATGTATACAGCCCACTACACCAAGGTTACTTGTACCATCACACCAACTAGAACTCTGAATCTGTTTAGTACTGCCCTCCATTCCAGCCCTTTCCCTCTGATGCAGTCTCAGTTTAAGAGTTTGGTTGCTATTACTTTTGCCAACTTGTTTGCATTATTTACCTATATTTTACATGAGCAAAATCATCCTATAGCTGTCTTTCATTTATTTACTGATTTCACTAAGTGCAATCACCTCTAATAGCATCCACTTAGTCCCTAATGATACATCTTTTTAAAAAAATATTTTTAATATTTATTTTGCCCTTGTAGTTACTATTATTGTTATTGATGTCGTCACTGATAGATATGATAGAGAGAAATGGAAGAGGGGGAGAGAAAGACAGACAGACACCTGCAGACCTGCTTCACCACCTGTGAAGTGACTCCCCTGCAGGTGGGGAGCCGGGGGCTTAAACCAGGATCTCTACCCCATCTTTGCGCTTTGCACCACGTGCGCTTAACCCACTGCGCTAGGCCCAACTCCCACAATGTCATCTTAATGACTAAGTAATCTTCCATTGAATATATACCCCATAACTTCATTTATATATTGAATAAACAGCAATACAAATGGAAGGGGGAGACTGAGATGGGGAGAGACACATGCAACTCTGCTTCACCATTTGTGAAGTTTTTCTCCTGCAGGTGGGGACCAGGAACTCAAACCTGGGTCCTTTTGCAGTGTAACATGCACTCAACCAGGTGCACCACCACACGGCCCCTGGGACCTCATTCTTGAGCACCACTTCCCAGATAACTATCAAAATATAAAAATTTTTCATTTTTATATCAGAGTACTGCTCAACTCTGCCTTATATTAGTGCTTATACTGAACTAGGGACCTCAAAGCCTGAGGCATATGTTTCCATAATCACTATGCTATCTCCCTATAAAGATCACACTAAAAAAGTCAACTTAGTACACAATTTAAAGACAAAAAAATTTTTATTGTGATATAAAATGCACTTATAAAATTTCCACAGAAGGCATGTAATTCTTCGCTGCTGTATAAATTTATTGGGAATACTTATTCACCTATTGCTATGATGATGCCATCTAAAACAAACTGTAAACAATGAACAATGAATTATGATCTAAAAAAGAATGCATCACTGATTTTTCAGTAATCATTGGTTTAATCATTAGTTTAAGACTACATAATCACATCTATGTTCTGGAATGTCTGTTTATCTTCATGTAGTGTAGTGGAATTTAGAGTATAATTGCACACAGATAGTACAGGAAAACATTACTACTAAATTATTTTATACCTTCATGATAGGTTAACATTCTTGCTGACTGCAGAAAATCTTCAGCTCCAGGATTCTCAATCGTGTGTGTGTGTGTGTGTTTTCACATGTACACACACCTGTGGACCAACCACTGTTAGTGTACCTTGAGTAAACAAGTGCAACATTACTCTGTTTTTCCTGTTTAAATGTTAGTCTGATTATTTGTAAACAAACAAAACACACAAATACTCTCTAGAAGAAAAAAAATCTGTCAACCAATCATTCTAGTATACATTACTTGAAAACACACTGAATTTCAAAAAAGGTGCAATATTCCCTTAGATAATAAGGTATAAAAATGAGTGCTTTGTATTTGATACTATGAAATGTGCATTTCTGAAATTTGTTTTTTGCAGCATAAAGTTTAGGCCAAAAAGTTCTAAATCCTGGATCCCCACAGTTCATTTGGAAAACTCTCCATTATGGCTCCTGCAGCAGGCATAACAGATTAAATATGAAGTGTTCTAGCTCTCTCCATTTCAAGTGTCCCAAGAAAATAAGGCTCAAAATCTCTACAGACTGTAAATGAAAATGCAAAGCTTTATAAAACAGTTAAATGTTGTGAAAAAAAGATATAAATTGAAACAAGGTTGTGTCAGGACCTTAAAATCAGTGACAACACAATCTGGGGCTAGGAAGACAAAGTAACAGTTATCCAGAGCCTTCCTTGCCTGAGGCGCCAGAGGGCTCCCAGCACTAAGGAGCCAAATGTGAGCACTGCGCTGGGGAGAAAAAAAAAAAAAAACCATTAATGTTTCTGGAGAAGAATCTTGAACTTTGGTTTTTTTTTTTTTTTTGGCTTGTTTTTAAATGTTATTTAATAACCAATCAAAATACTTGGTCTCATATTAAAGTGAGATGACTTACTTTGGAAGTGTTTGAAGTTGGGGCAGGGGTAGATAGCATAATGGTTATGCAAAGAGACTTTCATGCCTTTCCAAGAGACTTTCCATGATCCCAGGTTCAATCCCTCACACCACAATAAACCAGAGCTGATCAGTGCTTTAGTTTAAAAAAAAAAAAAAAAAAAAAGTTTAAAATTGTAAAGAATTTACTAGATCTGTTTAAACATGCCTTTTGAGTTCATCAGAAATCCTGCGATGTACAAAATACTGAGCTATTTTCTTCTTTAATATCTGGGGCTCTCAAGGTTTCAGAGCGAGCTGATTTTCTATAGTTTTTACCTTACGTAAACAACTAAAAAGTCAATTAGAAAAGGCTGCTGCAGTAAAGCATTGTTTCTGAAAGTTGCAGATGACCCCACATCCTGAGAATTAACAGTTTCTCAGAATAAGCCTGTGTTTTCTTTCTCTAGGCACCCTAAGCTTTCAGCTTAGGAAATAGTCTAACCTGGCCCTTGACATATTCAATAAACAGTGTGAATATTGAAGGCCTCTCTTCCTTAAAGAAAAAAGCTCACTGTCTAACCAAAGACTGATAGGAAGTGTGTCTTGGAGACATTAGTCTTTCTGGAACTGACTCTGCTATATAAAGCTTAAGAATTATGAGAAAAGTGTTGAATATTCAACTCTGTGAAAAGTGTGACAAAATGAAACATGACTATGTCAAACCCTTTCTTAGCCTTAACTCAAAAATAGAAATCAGGTGTCTTCTATAACATTAATTTTAAAAGCACACAAGTGAAAGGTGCCATTTTTCAAAAAGAACAATTTCCCCCATACTATGTATCAACATGGAATGATTTCAGTTCTCCTGTACTAAAAGCTGAACTTTTAAAAAACTAGTTAAACTTAATATAGTGATTTTAATCAGTAGTGGCTTCAGTTTCAGCTGGGCCCCTTATCAGTCTTCGAATCCCTCTTTTTCCTGCAGGACCTTTTGGTTTTGCGAAACTTTGTTTATGTGCATGCTGTCTAGGGTGTACTTCTTCATATAGGAAGTCTGCAGTCAACTCATCTCCGTCGTCTATCTCTATCTGTAAGAGATGAAATTAGGGAAAAGGACAACATAACCAACAAGCCAGTTCTCAGGTATAAGCGCTCACAATATCCATTCCAGCAATAGCACAAAGACAGCAAGCAAATACTTTTATTTTGGAATGAAGAGGAATGTTAAATGAGTTGCTAAATGTAAAAAAAGTTGATTATGGCATCTGTTTAGTTCCTTCTTCAATTTAATGTTTAAAAATAGATGTTACCACTACTTTCTCTAGTTGTTCTATTTTGATAAACTACATACTTGTATGCACTCAAGGACCTCATACTCATGGCCCCCTCCCTCCTCTCTCTAGAACAAAAGCTGGCAAACAATAGTCAGCTAGTCAAGTCTGGCCCACGTTAAAAGTGTATTCACTTTTTTTTTTTTTGAAGGATTGCACAAACTAAACGTGAGAAAAACCTCATGTGGCTTGACAAAGTCTAAAACATTTCCTATCCGGTCCTGTTTCACAAAAGTCAATCTACAGCCCCTACTAGTGAAGGTGATTCCCAAGTTCTACTCCTGAAGGGCTCAATACCTAAAACACTGGCAGTTTATAAAAATTTGTGCTTTAAGAGATGAAAGACTCAATAATAAGCCAAATCTTTCTTCTGGCCCCATCTTCATTTAAGAGATTAAACAAGAATGGTAGCTTAGTTCCCTCAAATTCAATCATTTGTACTCACTGCCTCCACTCCTAACGACTGAAAAGATAGCAAACTGAAGCTGTAGTTTCTTATGAGGTTTGTGGTCACCAAGCATATATTTCCAGTTGCACTGATCAACAGAACTTTCTGAATATGTGCACTGTTATTACTGTGTGCTGCCAGGACTTGAAACTGGGCTGCCTAAATATAGGCTCCCTAACCAATGAGTTATCTGTCTGACCAATGTACTTAAATTTAAATAACTGAATGAAGTCTATGGCTACCAGATCTAAAGGGAGGAGAAGGTCAAGGTCATTCTCAGACACTTAAGACAGCAGAGGCGATACTAAGAATTTCTGGTAAGAACAAGAAGAAAACATTCCATTTGCAAGTTATGATACATCAAAGGCTATACAGAAATGATAACAAAAAGCTTAGAAACCAAAAATTTTAAAACACGCAGGTATTAGATATGTAAACAAATCTAAATAAGTAGGTGGTTAAGTTACCTTTCTAATCACATCCATTTGTAGTTGTCTTTCTACAATTTCTAACAGAGGGCTCTTGCAGCTAGAATACAGCATCCGTTCTCTTATACTGCATGTGTATCCAGGCATTGAATAAATAAAAACTATAAATAAAAATAACACATAACCATCAGCATATCAGTTACAGCACAAAGGCTCATAAAATTCAATCTTGGCAAGTAATAAATTACATACATTCTTCACCTCATCTTGGATATAGCATGAAGGAATCATGTTAAGTGAGATAAGCCAGAAAGAGACGGATGAATATGGGATGATCTCACTCATGGAGAGAGGTTGAGATATAAGAGCAGAAGGGGAAACACAGCAGAACTTGGACTGGGTTTGGTGTATTGCACCAAAGTAAAGGACTCCAGGGGTGAGGGGGATGTCTCAGATCCTGGTGCATGATGGTGGAGAAGAGCCTAGGTGGGTGGGGAGAGTTAAAAAGCTTTGCAGAGAACTGAGAAATTTTACACATGTACCAAAAACTATATTTACTGACGACTGTAATCATTAATCCCCACAATAAAAAAATTAAGATATAAATCACTGAGATGAGAAATAGAGAAAGTGAACTGAAAGAAACATGTTAAAAGCAAGGGATCACAGACCTATCGACTCCAAGTAGTCTCCTTCATGGGAATGTTTATATAGAAAGAAGTGGTAACGTGCTGAGTCCTTGGGGATCCTCTTTGGCAAATCTTTTAGTTCTGTATTTGTTGTACTGGCCAAAACTATAGTCTCATTTTTTATATCTATTTCCTGTCAGTGAGAAACAAAATATATTAAAACACACAGAGAAAGCTCAATCTTATAATGAAAAAAAAGGAGAAAGTAATTCTGATTTTTCTCATAGTAAATATGTACTGTTTTTGTAGTGGGAACAAATTTAAAAAATTTTAACTCCATAAAAAAAGAAACCTTATATATGCCATAAGCTACTAGACAGTGATCATTTCATACTAATCATATGTCTCTTACCAATTGAACATAGTTGAGCTGTCTGTTATTCAATTTCTCCAAAGCCTGAAAAGCTTCTCGAGAAATAGGAAACGCAACTCCTTGCAGTGTTTGATGCTTAGTGTCCACACTCACGTCAGTTTGTACCTAAGTGTGACAGATTGAATTTATTGATCAAGTTTTAGTTTTTGAATGTCAGAAGGCAAAGAAAACCCAACTTCTTTAAAGGAATTCCTTTTAAAACACTATAAACTTAAAAAGTGAGTAATTTTTACATGTGCTCATGTCCTGTTAGATCTTTGTCAACATGCAGAATGCATGAAACGTCTTTATGAAAATGCTGACAGTGAACATTTACGTGAGTTTTAGTGGGGTTTTATTTCTATGTTAGGTTTGGAACAACCGTAATGAGCTATAGAAGCTTTCTGAACTGCCTTCAGATTCCATCTACAAAAACTTACTTGGTAAAAATTGTGAGCTGTGTGATAAACAGGTAATGCATACAGAGCTTCGTTTTATTGTTAGACATAAAATGCAACACAAACACCATGCACTGAACTAAAAGAATACAAACAGTATACAAAGACACAACACAGCTAAATAAGTTATTCTACTGCAGAAGTTCCAGACTTAGAGCTTTCTTTACTAATAGCATGAGTGCACAGGTACAAGAGAAGAGTACTTCAAGAAAGCATCGAACGCTCATGTGTAAGACTCTTATACTCAATAAATAGCTAGTATAGGGTCCCATTTGCTAGTACAGGGTCCCAATAAAATAGATTTTATTTTACAATAATGAATGGAGATTCTACAGCATAAATGATACCAGAAAATGAAAACATCATAGAATATGTGCAAATGCATACCCCAATATGATCCTCTGGACTCTGATTGCAAGGAATAAAACAAACTATCAAAATTGTAAAAAATAAATAAATAAAAAGAAACATATAAAAATCCCTACTCAAATAACTGGAGTTAATTACTATAATAGATCCTTGCTATCAGGTTACTATTAAATAAAATCAACTGCTTTCTAGAATGATTCCTATTACTTACTTAGAGTTGTGAATAATGGTATTTATGCCTTATCTTCTGTAAAACCTCAATAGAAATCCAATAGCTTTTCTTTCTTTTTTTTTAATATTTATTTATTTATTTATTCCCTTTTTGTTGCCCTTGTTTTATTGTTGTAGTTATTATTGTTATCTGTCTTCATTGTTGGATAGGACAGAGAGAAATGGAGAGAGGAGGGGAAGAGAGAGAAGGGGGGATAGATAGACACACCTACAGACGTGCTTCACTGCTTGTGAGGGGACTCCCCTGCAGGTAGGGAGCTGAGGACTCAAACCGGGATCCTTTCGCCAGCCCTTATGCTTTGAACCATGTGCACTTAACCCACTATGCTACCACCCAACTCCCCTAATAGCTTTTCTAACTTGTAACTAGAATGGCTGTTGGAACCACATTAAAAATGACAGGCTATATAAGAGATGAAAATAATAGACTCTCCTATACAGGTACTCCACGATCTCCATACTCTTAGGCATAATGCACATACCCACACAAGTAGTATTCACAGATGTTAATTTACAGTTTCTAGAAAGCCTAAATATCTTAAAGATCCACCAGCTGCTCCTTAGTCATCAATAGTCTTTAAAGTAACATAATAAAAACAAACCTTCAGAAAACACTAGACATAATATTCTTATTTTATTTATTTATTCATGAAGAATGGTAGGAGAGAGAACCAGACATTACACTGGTACATGTGTTGCCAGGGATTGAACCCAGGACATCATTTTTGAGAGTCCAATGCTTTATCCACTGAACCACCTCCTGGACCTCACTAGACATAATATTCCTTACACTAAATGGGTAATATGTACTTCTCCCACTTACTTAGTATCTGTAGTAGAATGCTGTACATCCAACAGGAAGATTTACTGCCTTCTCACATATATTATAAAGACAGAAGTTCTTTATATAAAAACAGGTATGTTTAATTTTAACCTTTTTTCCTAAAAATTTAGCAGTCTTTCTCTGATCAGAATAAATGTATGTCATATTATTAAATTAGTCTCTGGTTTCCACCACATCTATTAATTTAAAAACATGGTATTTCCAAACATTGAGCATTCTGCAAGGTTTCACAGATCTAACTTACCTCATTAATTTTAATCTGCCGTAATTCTTCCTCCGCTGCAGTCAGTGGGGCAGGCGAGGACTGTGAAAGCAAGTATTTTTTATATCCACGCAATGACACATCCTCCTGTAAGCACAGACAGAGACTGTTATCTGTTATTCTCTAGAGGTTAAACTCTAGAGTTGAGACTACAATCGGAATAAACTGGTTTAACAGAAAATATTTTGTATCTTATTTCCTAAGTTTCAAAAAAGAAAAAATGGTAAGGGTACCTCGATTCATTTCCTTAGGTTTTACTAACTACTGAATCCTTTATATGAGACTTGACTAATGCCAAGCCTGTGATGAATCTGGTCATACTTCAAGCCCATCAGACAACTAAAGGAAATTTCCAGGTAAACAGATTAATTATTAATCACTGATCAGCACATTCTTATTCTGTGGTTTTTTTGTTTGCTTTTTTGCCTCCAGGGTTATTGCTGGGGCTTGGTGCCTGTCTTATTCTGAATTCTACACTGCATTGATTGATACAATTTCTGTATGATTCACAGAAAATGGCGATAGTGCTCATTCAAAAGGAAAAGAAAATTCCCAAAGGTCTACTTTTCATAAAAACTGTGGTGTTAAAAGTCATGCCACAATTAAGAATGAATAAGTAAAATATTGCCATCTAATCTAATCTACTAATCATATTACTTTCTGAATCTGAATGAAAACTCTTGTGGTTGAGGAAGTGATTCAGCTGACAGAGTGCAAGACCTGCATGTATGAGGCCCCCAAGGCTGGCTAGCTTTTTTTTTTCAATATTTATTTATTTATTCCCTTTTGTTGCCCTTGCTGTTTTATTGTTGTAGTTATTATTGATGTCATTGTTGTTGGATACGTTGTTGTTGGATAGGACAGAGAGAAATGGAGAGAGGAGGGGAAGACTGAGAGGAGGGGAGAGAAAGACAGACTCCTGCAGACCTGCTTCACCGCTTGTGAAGCGACTCCCCTGCAGGTGGAGAGCCGGACTCCAGGACCTTACGCTGGTCCTTTTGCTTTGCGCCACCTGCGCTTAACCCACTGCGCTACCGCCCGACTCCCCGGCTAGCTTTCTTACCTCTGACACCATCTTCCCAAACAATACTCTTAGCTCACCTGCATATTAGCTGTCAGGCTCAGGCAAAAATAAGTAAAGTCAGAGTTGGGTGGTGGCACACCTGGTTAAGTGCACATATTACCAGGCACAAGGATACAGGTTTAAGCCCCAGTCGTCACCTGCAAGGGGGAAGCTTCACAAGTGATGAAGCAAGGCTACAGGTGTCTCTCTGTCTCTCACTCTCTACTTCCCCCACCCTCTCAATTTCTCTGTTCTATGAAATAAAATAAAGTTTAAAAATTTAAAGATTAGTAAAGTTACGGGCCCCTTGGAATATACCTAAAATAGACTTCCTAGATTCTTCCAACAAGTAGACCCCAGATTTCATCTGCTATACTTACCTTGCTTTTCAGCCACCAAGTTGCAGTTGCTACCATGATGCCAACCTGACTTCCCTGGGCAGATGACCTCACCAATGTGTCCTGGAACCCCACCTCCCCCAGAGCCCTCCCCAGCTAGGGAAAGATAGAAACAGTCTGGGAGTATGGATCAACCTGTCAACGCCCATGTCCAGTGGAGAAGCAATTACAGAAGCCACACCTCCCACCTTCTGCACCCCATAAAGATCTTTGGTCCTTACTCCCAGAGGGATAAAGAATAGGGAAACTATGAATGCAGGGAGGTGGGGGGGGGGGCAGTAATGGAACTCTGGTGGTAGGAATTGAATTGTATGGAATTGTACCCCTCTCATCCCACAATCTTGTCAGTCATTATTAAATCACTAATACGATTTTTATGAGAATACAACAGATGTATTCTTTTTTTATATTTGTATTTATTAGTGGATAGAGACAGAGAGAAACGGAGGAGGGAGGGGAGACAGAGAGACACCTGCAGCCCTGCTTCACCACTTGTGAAGCTTCCCTCTGCAGGTGGGGACCAGGAGCTTGAACCCGGGCCCTTGCACACTACAGTATGTGTACTTAACCAGGTGAGCTACCGCTTGGCCTATTACATTTTTTTTTAAATAAATGCATACATTAAAAAAACTGAAAGCTCTAAACAAGCAAATACCTGCTCATAATTTCAGTTTTTTCTGAATCTGTCTATGTATAAATATATTCAGTATGCACATTTTTTCAATAAAAAGTGAATTGCTAAATAAAAATAATCAAATTTCTAAATTATTGAGTTAATTATCCCAATTACTTATCAGCTAAGGTGTCTTGATCCTCTGGTTTAAACCATACAGCAACTATTTCTACAACACAGTTACAAATGCTAAAAACATCTAAAAATGAATGCCTCACTCAAGTACCCTGTCAATTTTGAGCCTATTTGTCAAACTTAAAATCAAAGGCACTGTGGGGGCAGGCAGTAGCACAGCGGGTTAAGTGCACATGGAGCAAAGCGCAAGGATCAGTTCAAGGATACGGGTTCGAGCCTTTGGCTCCCAACCTGCAAGGGGGTCACTTCACAAGCAGTAGAAGCAGGTCTGCAGGTGTCTATCTTTCTCTTTTTCTCTTCCCCTGTCTTTCCCTCTTCTTTCGATTTCTCTCTGTCCTATCCGGCAACAATAATAGCAATAATAACAATAAGAAGGGCAACAAAAATGGGGAAAATGGCCTCTAGGAGCAGTGGATTCACAGGGCAGGTACCAAGCCCCAGCGATAACCCTGGAGGCAAAAAATAAATGAGTGAATAAGTATAAAAAAAAAAATCAAAGGGGGACCAGGTGGTGGCGCACACCTGGTTGAGTGCATGTTACAGTGCGCAAGGACCTGGGTTCAAGCCCCTGATCTCCACTTGCAGAGGGAAAGCTTCACAAGTGGTGGAGCAGGGCAGCAAGTGTCTCTCTCTCTCCCTCTTTATCTCCCCCTTCCTTCTCGATTTCTGGCTGTCTCTATCCAAAAAATAAATAAAGATAATAAAAAATTTTTTTAAAAAAACAAAGGCATAGTGGTAAGAGTGCCTGACTTATAATTAAGAAGTTCTGAATTTCATCCCCAGCAATACATATGCCAGAATCATATTCAGGTTCTGTCTCTTGCCTCATTAATATATGACAAAACAAAACAAAACCTCAATGGGGCTCAGGTGGTGGAGCATCTGGTTGAATACGCGTTGTTTCAATGTGCTAAGACCCCTGTTCAAGCCCCCAGTCCCTACCTTCAGGAGGAAAGCTCCATGAGTTGTGAAGCAGTGCTGCAGGTGTCTCTCTCTCCCCCCTGCCCTCTCTCTCTCTCTCTCTCTCTGTCTATATATATATATATATATATATATATATATATATATCCCTTCTTGATTTATAGCTGTCTCTATTCAATAAAGATAATAAAATAAAATTTTAAAAACAGCTTTACTAAATACTAAGATATATTCAAGTTCTTGAATTTTATGATCTATGAATTAACAAAGACAATTCCAATATATTTTGAAGGGGTAAGCATAGGGTCTGGAAGGTAGCACAGGGACTAGGGCACTAAACAAAGAAGCATGAGGTCCTGAGTTCAATCCCTAGTATCCCATGAACCAGATTGATGCTCTGATTTTCTCTCTCCTTATCTTGGGTTAATAAATAAAATCTTTTTTTTAAAGGGTAGATACAATGTATAACTATAACTTATGCTCAATACCAAATAAATAGGTCCAAATGAATAGATGCAAAATTACATAATCATTGGCATTAATTTGTATTATCTGTATTGTATTTTCTCCCTTATATATGTTAAAGACTTCTCTTGCTACCTATGAAAGTTTCACACAGGCAGAAGAGGAGACAAGTCAGAGCACCAGCCCACAGACGCAGTGCCAGTAAGTCCAATGCTCTAGCAACTGTACTATTTCCCCAATCATTATCTACAAGTTGTTTAACCCTGTTAGTTGCAATACACATAGTGGTGGTCTGTACCTTTGCTGTTCCAAATACTTCGTCTTTAATGTGGCCCCCTCCAAACTCCTTTTTCAGAGTTGCTCTTGTTGCAGCATATAACATTTTTTGACGAACCTATTAAGTCAGTGAGAATTTACTTAGAAGTTTACAGATAAAAACTATAATTTTAACAGATGTGGTTTCCTGAATTAAAATCTCCAAGCACATTAAAAATAAGTGGCACTGAGCCTTAGAAGTAACTCTGATGGTGATGAAATAATAATAAAATTAAAATTAAGTGAGTTGTTGAAACTGAAGTTCATTAACTATATGTCAAAATATGTGTATAGAAATAAGCACCATAACATGAGCATATAAGTACCAATTACCATTAAGGTAGACTTCAATTTATGTCACATTTTCAACAAAAAGTGGTTGTTTTGTCTTGTTTTGTTTTGTTTTAACTAGAACACTGCTAAACTCTAGTTTATAATGGTGCCAGTATTGAAATTTGAGACTGCTGAGTCTCAGAAAATAAAAGCCTGCTGTGTAAAACCACTGTGCAATCTCCGTACCCCAAATAAATTTTTTAAAACGACTTTTTCATAGCATAACATAAGTTCATTAATTAACCAAAAAAAAAAAAAAAAAAAACAGAGCTGGGGAAGTGCCTCCACAGTACAACACACTCCTGAAAGCATGAAGCCATGGGTTTAATCTCTGGGACTACAGGAAAACAAACAACAAAGCCTGACCAAACAGAACTCTTACAAATATTACAGGTGCTTTGGTTCCTTTTCTGTGATTGTCACTCACTGACTCAGAAGTCAATACCACATGAATGTAAGTCCCTGGGCTCATCCTCAACGCCATATTTTTATAAAATGAGGGGGCTGGGCAGTGGTGCACCTGGTTAAGTGCACAGGTTACAGTGCACAAGGACCCAGGTTTGAGCCCCCAGTCCCCACCTGCATGGGGAAAGCTTCACGAGTGGTGAAACAGGGCTGCAGGTGTCTCTCAATCTCTCTCTCTTCCCTCTTGATTTCTGTCTCTATCCAATAAACAAAGATAGTAAAAAAAAATTTTAATGAAAAATAAGACTTGAACAGTACTTTAAAATACAGAAAAGGAAACATCACTGAAATGAAGAAATCTTGATTCTGGTAGTTCACTCAGTGAAAATCTAGTTCAAATGATTACTTAGTTACTCAGTTATTTAGGAAGCAAATAGAGATAGCTTACCTACTGCATATGCCAATCTATGAAGGACACAAAGAACTAAACACCTAATATTATGAAAGGATTTATTATCAAAAGAAAACAACTCAAGATTACTGCTAATCATAGAGATATTTTCAGAGTCAAGTATAACATTTCTTCTAGATGAAAAATAAATATAAATTAAAGAGGAAGGTGTAACTTTTGAGAAAACTATTAAGATAATGTTAAGAAACAAGAGAATCTTTAAAATACTAGGCAGTATCAATTTTATCTTTTGTTCTATTTACGAAGTCTACTAAACTAATACTTTTTTCTATCACCTGGACAGTGTATACCAGCATCTAATATAATGTTCAAGTATTTTTCTGAAGATTACAAATTATTGCTCTCAAAAAAAAATTGTTTTTGTTTGTTTTGTCTTTTACCAGGCAACTGTTCAGTCCCTGTTCAAGGTGACGATCAGATTCAGCCCAAGACAGTGAAGCCTTGGGTTTGCAACCTCTTTTGCATAACCATTATGTTATCTCCCAATTCCAATAATTAGTTTTTTTCTCCTGAAGTCCTGAGAGTAAATTATAACCACTATATATTTTACAAATCCACAGTAATTTTATTGATTTCATGGGCAAGATTTCTGAATCTAAGCATGTTAATCCTGATAGTACATTACAATTCATGAATTTTCTCCAGGACCATTCCTTTCTATGGAAAAATCACTGTTGCTCCTTACTCTTCTCTTAGACTAGGAATATTTCAGAAGAAACAAAATGAAAAACCACTTTTCCTAGCACTTAATGTAAACTAATCATTAAAAAAAAAAAAAAAGTACTTACATGAGAATGATCTGGAGACCATGCAATGAATATCCATTCATATCCCTGGGCGTTCTGAGAATCTAACCTGAATAATATATAGCATGGTTGTTTGTCCTCCAAAAGTGGTAAGACAAAGGAATCATAATCCTTATCCCAGGAATCTGAAGGCTGACTACATGATCCAATCACAAGTTTTTCTAAGAGGAACAATTTTTTAAAAAATATATGAATGGCTTAAAATATCAAACGGTAGTGACAAACAGAAAATTAAATTAGTAGTTATTTCCTATTACTGACAGCAAAAAGTTGAAAGGAAAAAGGCTGTAACAGAAAGTGACTATGATATACACTACCACTAGAAACAAATATGAAGAATTTATGATTAGCATAGTGAAATGTTTTATACATAAACAAACACAAAAAAAATGACCATAAGTAGTTGAGCTGGGTGGCTAAACAACGTGTGGATATAATCTTATTTTTCAAAATACTTCTATTGTTATTAACAGATTAAGTACGTGCACCACTGCTCAAAAATAAAATCTCTGAAATGAACCTTGGATTGCATAGGAAAAGATATTTTAAAGCAAAAGAACCTGGTTTAGTTCTAATTTGGTCAGACTATAAATTTTAAAACCCACGCAAAAGCAGAAATTGATATAGTCAGTTTGATGTCCTATCTGACAGAATCAAGTAAAATTCTGAATTTCTCTGCACAGGAAACTCTGATACACAAGTGCAAAGGAATTCATTATGGCAATATGTAGTTAAAATAAAAAGTGAAAATAGGTTCCTCAATAAGAGAATGGGAATGTAGCATGTATTTATTATATTCTTTAAAAAATGTATTCTCTGTCAAACCTAACTATATGTTATTCAAGAATTTATGTGAAAAGCACATATAAGGAGAGGGTCATATACAAAAAAAAAAAAAAAAAATACTAAACTTTTTAAAGGCTTAATGCAATAATGATAAACCACTAGGAATTAATAAAGTTATGGGAGTAGAAGTACATGTTACAGTATAAATTCATTGTAATTTCCTTAAAATAATTCTCTAAACAAGAATACCACTGACACAAGGAAACAATGATTCAGAAAACAGTGCAATTTTCCCTCTGTAGAGATACCACCTAGGTAAGCTTTCACATCACCATTTCATTACTTAACGAGCCACTTAGGAAGTGATAGAAGTGATACCTTTCAAATTTTTTAGATATGCTACTTGACAGTATGTGTTTACTCGTGTGATGATCTATGCGGAAGTGTGATGATCTATGCGGAACAATTGCTTATTTCCAAATTATTATGGCATTCGATGTGCAAGTACAAGAAGCAAAATAGGTTTACTTCCAATTTATGAAAGAATGTTTTTCCAAGCAAAAGATTTCAAGTTACTAGAGAAATCAGGCCACTGGAATATTTTGGCATTCATATGTAATTAAGTACTTATAAATTAGTCATTCAAAGTCAAATACATCCAAATTAAAAGTTTTTCCTGCTTAGAGAATTCTTTTGAAATCCTGTCATATTCTCAGAACTTTCCCCCAAACAAATACCGGGAGGAATCATTTCTACAGTGTACATTACAATCCAACAGCTTAAACTGGATAGTTTGAGATACTGTTTCTACTTCAAAGCTTTTCTGAGTAATAACTCCTAAGAAAGTTTTCCAAAGAAAATAATCACCTGCTTACTAATCTCCCTTCCAGAGAAAGTAGCAGTAATAGAAAAGAATTGTGATGCACAAACTTTAGAGAAAGACACTTTACAAATATTGTTTCTTGAGATTCAGCTACATAATTCAGAAAGAAAGCAAAGCCTCTAGGGGCATGCTCAAAATGAACAATATTCAAGTTACCTAAAGGTAAACTTCATACTTGCTCCACCTTAATTAAGAGTTCAAATCACGGGCTTAGAGAAGTTTAAAAATACAGCACCCAATTATCCCAGGACAAGCAGTACTTAAAAATACTTAACTAACCATTTTCAATAGATATTTTCAGAAGTCTGTATTTTCCATTTCTTGCTTTGGCAAAGATATCTTTGACATCTTCGCTTGCTGTGGGGGGAAAAAAAATAAACCTATTTTTATATTCAATATAATATTATTTTCTAATGTCACTTAATTAAAAATGAGAACACAGAATCCTGAGTACATAGTATCCTTTTCAGTGATTTAAATCATAAAACATAAAAGTTTAACAGTGAACACTGTATATAGCTAAGAAATAGAAATATTAATACAGTTTTCAAGTATACTGGCTCTAATTCTAGTTTCAGTAGCAACTGACTATACTTCTCAAACCCAATATTGAACAAATTCTGAACATTACTTTTACTGCTTGTTTGGAAAAGCTGAAAACCTGACTTCATCCTAATACTTGGGTAAACAAAATCACTTCCTTCAGCAAGTCATTTTCTACATTTTTCTATGAAAACAGTATCACATATCCTATCCTTACTAAAAAGAACCTCAGTAAAATGAATCCAAATTTACCTGTGGCAATTTTTTTTAAACTTGTGTTTCTCAAAAAGTAGAGTAAGCTTACTACACATATTTATATTTTACAAACTAACCCTGGGTTCCTATTAAAACTTCAATTTCGTTTCAGACTGTAAACTGACGAGAACCACGCAGAACGTGCTAGTTAGGATCAAACATAAATGTCAGAAAATAATTAAATGTTAGAACTAACACGGAACAAAAAGAAAACCAGAGGGAGTCGGGCGTTAGCGCATCAGGTTAAGCACAGGTTGTGCAAAGCACAAGGACTGGCATAAGGATCCTGGTTCGAGCCCCCGGCTCCCCACCTGCAGGGGAGTCGCTTCACAAGCGGTGAAGCAGGTCTGTAGGTGTCTGTCTTTCTCTCCCCCTCTGTCTTCCCCTCCTCTCTCCATTTCTCTCTGTCCTATCCAGCAATGACAAAACAATAATAACTACAACAATAAAAAAACAAGGGCAACAAAATGGAATAAATAAATAATTTTTTTTTTAAAAAAAGAAAACCAGAAAGGAAGAACTGCTTTCCAATTCTACTTTGCTGGTGTCTGTGTGTCTGGAGAGGCGTGGGTGTTGTCAAAGACCCTGAAGAACAAAGCAAACAATTAAGTGTTCATCTGGGGCAGAGCTGCGTAGTCTGGGCGTGGCTTTATAAGAGAGCTCTTAAATGATCTCGAGTAACCCCGGGATATACTTTTTCATCCTGATTCTCTGAGCCTTCCCAGACTGTCATACACACCAGGAAATAATGGAGGTCAGGCATTAAAAGTGCACTTCCAGCTACACACACACCCCACTTCTCTGATCCCTGTTACACACACACACCAAACTTTCCTGATCCCTGTTACACACACACACACACACCAGACTTTTCTGATCCCTGTTACACACACACACACACACACACCAGACTTTTCTGATCCCTGTTACACACACACACACACACACACACACACACACACCAGACTTTTCTGATCCCTGGGGGTGGGGGGTGAGGTCGGGGTGGGGGTGTCCCTGAGAACCAAGCACATCCCACCGGCGGGATTCCTCGGAACACACACAGTTCATGTTCCCACTTGGGAAGCAAATTACAGCACAGTTAGGGGGAGTGGGGGAACTTTTACAGAAATGAAAACCATCTCGGTGTCACTCCTTCAGACTAGTCAAGTGATGGAGCCCTCACTCTCCCAGAACCTGGGAAAGAAAAATCTTGCTCTGGAAAGACAGCGAAGGGAACCCTCGGCTGCTTCAGTTCTTCCTTACCTGGGATCTAAAAGGGGGAGGGAAGCTGGGCTCAGGTTAGGGGCGGTGGGATCAGGCACGCCCCCTTCAACTGGGCCGCCAGGAACAGCAATTTCCTTCGCTCCTGGCAATTATCTCGGGCTCATCTGCAACGTGGCAGCGGCCGGGCCGGGCCGGGCCGAGCTGAGAGGGACGCGGGCCTGGAGCGCACGGGACCCGGGGGCGCGGAGGCGCCGCTGCCCCGCTCGCCCCGCCAGCCCCGCTCCCAGACCCGACCGGCTCCCGGCCTGCCTGTCCCGCAGCCCGCTCGGGTCGCTCGAGGCCTCTCGGGAGCCCCTTCTCCGCGAGGCAGCTCCGAGTGCCGTTACCTTGGATGCCGGTCTGGTGGGACATGGCGGCGGCCGCAGCTCCCGGCTCCCGGCTCTGGCGCTGAGCTGACCGAGCCGCCCCAGCCGGCGGCTCCAGGAAGTGGCGGCTCCCTAGCCGCCCCCTGGAGCGTCATCCACCTGCGACGCGCTGGCGCCCCGCCCCGTGAAGGTGACGTCACCGCCGTGCGACTCAGTCGCCCTAGCCGCGCCTACTAGGGGTGAACTGACCTCTACTCTCCCGCCCCCCATTTTGGAGAAACAGCACAGAGCTTGCAAGGAAGACGGCTTTAAAATGAATTTGATTTCCTCTTACTGGGCCGCACCACTGTTAGCTGGCAAAATGCTACGTGGAAGGGTCAGTGAGATAGCTCGCCATGCCCAGGGACCCAGGTTCGAGCCCCACCTCCCCGCACTGGGGTTGGGGTGGCGCTTTGGTGCTGTAATGTCTTTCCCTCTCTCCCTCCTCTCTCATTGTATCTGCAGTAATCAGCCGCGGATGGTGAAGCCCTGCAATGCAGGAACAAAAGAAGATGCTTAGGAAATGGAAATAAAATTTTTTGGAGGGAAACGGGTGCATGATACCCTTCTTGATCGACTCTTCCGGTAGTCTGTACAATTTAATGGGAGCCACTTTTTTAAAATAATAAAACATGGACTACCTATCAAATTTACCAACACTCAGACAATTAACTTCCTTTTTTAGTTGAGCATGTTTACAGACCACGTTTTCCACGATTCCAGAAAGAGCTGACAGTGAGATTAGCTGACTTCAGTATTACTCTAACCAGTCCTACCATCATAACTATTAACTCTGCTCTGCTTCAGACCATTATTCATTAACCAAGCACTTAGTCAAGACTCTGGAAAATTAGTTTGTAAGGTAACAGATACTATTCAAAAAATGTCCTCATTTTCTGCTGTTTCCCTTCTGAAAGGTAATTTTAGTTGCTTGTGCTACTTTTCTACCTTTATCATAGTTTACCAGGTAGAAATCTGAGGCTTTTGTCTCTGGGGTCCTGAACTGACAAGATAATAGTAACAATAATTAAAATATTTTTATCAACAGATAAAAGGGCTAATAATTTAAATGCAAGTTAACAAAATTACTTTCCTTGCACAGTGTATTTTTAAGTAATTACAAGTTAGCAGGCCTGGAGTGGTTTATCTCTATAAGGATCACAGTAAACAGGTATCTGTGTTCTCTTGTTATTTGAGCTCCATTTCTCGAACAGATGCTCGTGATCCAGGAGAAGCAACCTTTAAACAGACTTTTATTATTGACTTGGATTAAGAAACCATGGGAGGAGTTTCACGCTAATCAGATTTTTTCCTGACACAACAGTTTACCCGGATTTACTACTGTTGAATGCAAATTGCAAAATTCATGTTGGTGCATTTTATTTTTATGACTGATTCATGTCCTGATGACTAGGGAAAATTGCTTTAAAAAATAGTCATTAACCAAAAGTACTAATGATAGAAAAAGAAGAACTAAATCACACATTGATGTTTAGAAAGATCCATTGTATTTTCAGCCCTGAGGAGGAGGAAAGACCTGTTAGGTTGGGTGGGACCAGAAAGTGCTTATTTTCTTCGAGTACAGTAATTTGACTTTAAAAACTTTCAAGGACGTTGGTTGTGGTGTTTTTGAAGTAGGAAGGTTGCTCTGAGCAAAAAAGGAAATGGAAGGAAGGGAAATTGGTAGGCACTTAAGAACATAGACAAAATGATCTTTTAAACTATTTATTAGCATTCCTGCACTCTAGCATTTTTCTCTGTGTTTAAGGGTGTATATATAAAAAGAAAAAAATGTCCTATATTTAAAATGAAATACTGGTGCTTTCATGCTATGCTTTATTAAAACTCTTATACTGACAATACACTTAAATTTCAGTATTTTACTATGGAAAATGTTTATTGCAGATAGAGTTAAAGTTTAATATTCTACTAATTTTAGAGAAATGGTTTATTGAATATATGGAGTGCTATCCATGCTACCTTTGCCTGTTTAAGAAAACAGGTGGAGGGGACTGGGCAGTAGCGCAGCTGGTTAAGCGCACATGGAGCTGAGCGCCAAGGACTGACTTATGGATCCGGGTTTGAGCTCTGGGCTCCCCACCTGCAAGGAGGTTGCCTCAGACGCTGTGAAGCAGGTCTTCGGGTGTCTGTCTTTCTCTCCTCCTTCTCTGTCATCCCATCCTCCTTCGATTTCTCTCTGTCCTGTCCCACAACAACAATAACAAGAGCAACAAAATGGGGAAAATAAGGGAGCCGGGCGGTAGCGCAGCGGGTTAAGCGCACGTGGCACAAAGCGCAAGGACTGGCAGAAGGACCCGGGTTCGAGCCCCGCACGTCACCTACAAGGGAGTTGCTTCACAGTCGGTGAAGCAGGTCTGCAGGTGTCTATCTTTCTGTGCCCTTCTCTGTCTTCCCCTCCTCCCTCCGTTTCTCTGTCTTAACAACGACATCAATTACAACAACAATAAAAAACGAGGGCAACAAAAGGGGAAAAAAATGGTAACGGCTAAATACAAGTCTACTATCATAAAATGGGAAAAATAGCCTCCAGGAACAGTAGATTTTGCAGGCACCAAGCCCCAGCAATAACCCTGGAGGGGAAAAAGAAAGAAAGAAAGAACAAACAGGTGGAGTTAGAAGTGCTACTTCTTTGGTTAATCTTCTTGCTTACACCTTGAGTTTGATCCTAACCGTGACTTCATTCCTTCTTTCTTCCTTTCTTTTTTTTTTTTTTTTATATTTCATAGAACAGAGAAAAATTGAGCAGGAAAGAGGAAATAGATGGGGAGAGAGAAAAAGAGACACCTGTGTCACTGCTTCACTACTCATGAAGCTCCTCCCGTGGTGAAGACTGGGTATTTGAATCTGGGTGCTGTGTATATGGTAACGTGTGTGGTCTCCCAGATGCTTCACTGCCTGGCACCAGAATGCCCCTTTTTATGACTGGCCTCTCTCCCTTAGCATAAAGTTATCCAAGTTCACCCTTTTGCACCTTTTTTTTTTTTTTGCCTCCAGGGTTATTGCTAGGGCTTGGTGCCTACACCACAAATCAACTGCTTCTGGAGGCTTTTTTTAAATTTTCTCCCTTTTTTGTTGCCCTTGTTGTTTTATTGTTGTTTTGGTTATTATTGTTGGTATTGATATCTTTGTTGTTGTTGGATAGGAGAGAGAAATGGAGAGAGGAAGACAAAGACAGGGAGAGAAAGACAAACACCTGCAGACCTGCTTCACCACCTGTGAAGCAAGCTAACCCCCTTGCAGGTGGGGAGCCGGGGGCTTGAACTGGAATCCTTATGCCCGTTAAGTGTGCGCTTAACCCACTGCGCTACCACCCGGCCCCACAACCCAGTTTTTTATAGTAAAGTGAAAAGATTCTTTGGAAGAGGGGAAATATGGAAGCAACTGACTTCTTGTTGAGCAGACGTTGTCGTACTTGTGGCAAAGCATGTATCTCCTCATGTCACCACCATTCCAGTTCTGCTGCCCACTAGTTGCTATGGCCACACATGCATCTATCATGAGATTCATAAGTGGATCACATCCCCATAGTATTCCTTGGAAATATCTACCACCATTTAATTTCAATAACAGCTTCTTAGCCATAGATTTGTTGTTGTTTTTTTTTTGCCTCCAGGGTTATTGCTGGGACTCAGTGCCAGCACTACGAATCCACTGCTCCTGGAGCCTATTTTTTTCCCTTTTATTGTCCTTGTTGTTTATCATTGTTGTTGTTATTATTGTTGTTGTTGCTGCTGTCATTGTTGGATAGGACAGAGAAATAGAGAGGGGAGAGAGAGATAGACACCTACAGACCTGCTTCACCGCTTGTGAAGTGACCCCCCCCCCTGCAGGTGGGGAGCTGGGGGCTTGAACCAGGTTCCTTATGCTGGTCCTTGCACATGGCTCCAGATGTGCTTAACCCACTGTGCTACTGCCTGGCGCCCGGTTTTGTTCTTTTTTTTTTCTCCTTTCTTTAATTCAGAAGGGTAAGCCTTATTCATGGTGTCTACTCCACAAGCTCAAAGACCTATTTATTTACTTTTAATTTGACAGGACAGAGAAATCATTCATTTTCTTGAGCTAGAATGAGACCAGAGCATTATTCACGTGGCGGTGCCAGGGATTAAATTTGGGGCCTCTATGATCTCAAGAATATAAGTCTGGGACTCTAGTGTTCAGATATCTCCCTGACCCTGCTTCTACTATTATACTTTTAAGAATAAAAGAAAATGAGTGAAATAGCTCACCTGATTGTTCTATTTTTTGTTTTTTACCAGAGCACTTCTCAGTTCTGGCTTATGATAATGCAGGGGATTGAACCTGGGACCAAGAAATTTCAGACAGGAGAGTCTCTTTGCATAACCATTTTACTATCTCCTCTACCCAGCTCACTTGATTAATGTGCTGCTTTTCCATATGTGCAGCCCAGCTTCAAACCCAGTCCCCACTGTATTGAAAGAAGTTTTGGTGCTATGATCTCAGAGACTCTCCCTCTCCCTCTCCCTCTCCCTCTCCCTCTCCCTCTCCCTCTCCCTCTCTGCATTCTCTGTCTTTAAAAAATACTAATTAGGGCCAGGTGGTGGTGCAAGTGGTTGGAAACACATTGCGCAGGGTCCCAGGTTCAATCTCCCAGTCTCCACCTGCAGGTGTCTCTTTCATCTCTCTCCCCTTCTATCTCTACTCCCCTCTCCATTTCTCTTTATCTCTATCCAAAACAAATACATAAAAATAAAATAATTATAAAAAATAAGAAGAATCCCTGGGAGTCGGGAGGTAACACAGCGGGTTAAGCGCAGGTGGCACCAAGCACAAGTACCGGCGTAAGAATCCGGTTCGAGCCCCTGGCTCCCCACCTGCAGGGGAGTCGCTTCACAGGTGGTGAAGCAGGTCTGCAGGTGTCTCTCTTTCCCTCCCCCTCTCTGTCTTCCCCTCCTCTCTCCATTTCTCTCTGTCCTATCCAGCAAAGACGACATCATTAACAACAGTAACTACAATAATAAAACAAGGGCAACATAAAGGAATAAATAAATACAATAAGAATAAGCTTAGAACATTAAGTACATAAATAACTATTTGAGTCCCTATTTTTGATTATTTTGGGTGTATACACAGAAGAGGAACTTCTAGCTTGTTTGTTAATTCTATTTTAATGTTTGAGAAAACGATGTACTGTCTTTAAAGCAGCTTCTTGGAAATAGTCATTGAGGGTGTAAGTCTACCAGTTTGCCTGTGAGCTAGATCTGGGCAATTGGAAATGCAGCCCCTTCTTCTGTCCCTGTAATATGAGTGTGTGCCTGCTGTTTCTATGCCAGCCACTGGTTTAGAGGCAGAACCTTTTGATAGTAAGATATTGTTGAGACTGCTAGGGCTGGATAAGTGACTGAACCCATGTAAGCCCCCAAACCTCCCACCTTCTGCACCCCAAGAACAATTTTGATCCATACTCCTAGTCAGGGAGAAAAGTAGGGGGAAGATGAACAAAGAGCTGTGAACTCCAACTCCATCAGGAAACTGAGAGGGAGGAGGGGGAAAAGGGAGGGACATTTGGATGTAATAAGAGGTGTATGTGTGACTTGGAAAGGAAGGGAAGATGGCACCAGAGAGGGAAAGAGGCCAAATGTGTGCAAATACAGACAGATGGTTGTAGAAGTAACAGTTGACCCATTGTTGTTGAGGTGGTCTGGTGTCGGGCTGCACCGCGGAGAAGAGAGCGGACGTCCAGAGCAAAGGGGTACACAGATCTTTATTATAGGATGGGGGGGAGGTTTGGTTCAGACCACGTGGAGCCAGCCAGCAATGGCCGACCACGGGGGGAGAGCAGGGAGCGAGACCTCAGAGAGGGAGAGCCGAGAGCCCAGAGAGAGCGAGGGGAGGGGTGAGGGGGCTTTTTATTGGGCGACAACCAGGGGTGACGTGTAGGGCCAGGATTGGTTGAAAGGGGGCACTCTAGGATTTAGCGAGGCATAGGAAAACCTGGGGGCGGAGCCAGGATTGGTTGAAAGGGGGCACTCTAGGATTTAGCGGGGCATAGAAAAACCTGGGGGCGGAGACTGCATCAGAATAAGTCCTCAGCAACATCTCCTCCTATCCCTTTATATCTAAATGGACACAGTAAAGAAAAATGGAGCATGCTTAAATGTTTTAGAGGAATGCCATGCTCAGGTGGGAAGATGTAGGACTTTCTGTGGAGGAGGGAAGGCTTAAATGGCTGCCAACCTTGTGAGATTTAAATGTCCTCCTGTGCTCAACCCCTCTTCAGAGAGAGAGACTTACCTGGAGAGACTCATAGGTTTAAGCGCAGCCTGCTCAACCATCTCTTCACAGTATCTCTACATCTTTTCTATCTTTCTATCTAGTAATTGCATAAGATGTACAAAGTCTATAAAAGACTATCATGGGGCAGAAACCTTTTGGACATAAGCCTAAATGACATAACAAAATAGGAAGGGACACGAAGGGGAGAAGTAAAAGTCAGTGGGGTGTGAAGGGAAGGATTGGTGTGTAAAGGAACATTCCCTGCTTGAGTGGGGAAAAGGGCAAGGGTACATAATGAGGGGGCGGCAGGAGGCATGACCCACCAAACAGAGGGGCTATTTGGCATTGTATAGTCCTCAAGGCAACAGTCTGTAAAGTCTATGAATTACTCAGGATTAGTCTATGAAAAACCAGCAGCGTGAAGGGAAATAAGCTGCTTCAAAATTGTGTAAAATGTATATAGGGTATGTCAGAAAGTCCGATACAAGTCTCAGTCCGAAGTAGATGGCTAGGGGAGGAATTGGCAGGGGATGCAACGCTGCATGAGGGAGGTCAGCTGCTGGAATGTTGCTCTTTTGTAGATAGCTAGCTGGAACTGCCAACACGTAACAAGCAGGTCAGAAGCAGGAACGGTAACCAGGCATGAAGAAAGTTCTGTCCTTGGAATTCGTGTATCAGGTTCTTCAGATCACGTTGAGTGACATCTAGGGTTTCGGGGGGTGTGCCACGGTAGTCGTGCCATCTAGTGAGTGACGTCAGGGTGTGCAGGGGTTCAGATGGTTTTTCCGGGGTTCCTGTGAAAGAAACACAAACAATCTGCTTCTCGTGGTTAATTTGAACTGGTAACAAGTTATAGGTTTGTTATAGTTGGTACCTCGATGATTATAATTGGTTTAGAATCTCTTTATGATTTATTAAAAGGTCATCTAATGTGACCTCCTGTAGCAGCCTCTACCGCAGGATCTTGAGACCAATTTTAGCTAAAATATGTATTTTAAACAGACTCAAATTGCTTAGAGAGTTAACGCATATTCGTGACAATGATTTTAACGTTTACAGTGCCAGATTGATGCCAGATCCGTTGTGGATTAATTTCCACAAGATAGTTTACAGGGCACCTTTGGGGGCCCTTCAAAGGTGTCCTGTATATAAAATTTATATAGTTTAGTTTTGGGAATGAATAGTCACGTTGAACATTTAGACTTTTACCTAAATAGTAAGTTACCTTAACAATTAATATTTACCTTGTCTGGTAAAAGTGTAGCTGTAGGGTTACACTTCTGACCGTTAAGTTAGTGTTACCAAACTTGAGACATACCCATAAACATTTAGTTATAACAAACTGGAGGAAAAAGAACTTTTGTTATAAAAACACATTATTTAAAAACAATTTTAAATCTGTCATTAGTCACACAGTTTAAGACTAAACACTTACATATATACCAATACTATATATAAAATTCAAAAGAGGGAGAAAGAAAAAAAATTTTTTGGAATGTTTCTGGACGTCTCCAGAAACTTTGGCTGCGTCCAGCATTTTTATATAAGGCCAATAACCTTTTAGAGTACTCCAAGCAGATGGGTCATGCAAAAAAAAGAAAAAAAATTTTGTCATTTAACACACTCATTCACAAAAACAACTGGCCAGTTATAACATAAGACATACAGGGAAAGGGTAGGAGAGAGGTCTCTGTGAGCCAGATTTGCAGGTTCTGCCATGTCGTATTACGGGTCCTGGGATGTATCCTGCATCTGGTCCTCTTGTAGTATTTCTTGTTCTTCAGGAATAACAGCGCCATCCTGCGGGTATTGTCGGACATGGCGGGCAGGAACCCAGACAGGTTTAGAGAAATTTTGAGGGAAAATGCATGCGAAACCCCTTCCCATGGTCAATAATGGGTCAGGCCCTTTCCAAACTTTATCGAGTGGGTCTCTCCATTTCACCTTAATAGATGGGAGGGTAGATGGTGTTTGCCAGTGAAGAATAATAGGGGGTAAGGCTGAGTTATTGTAAATATTAAAGAGATTTAACGTAGTTAAGGCTTTTGCTAGCTGGATATTGGGGGGATATGTTCCTCCTTTATCTTTATTTAGTTGAGCCTTCAGTGTTTGATGGGCCCTTTCGACAATGCCTTGTCCCTGTGGATTGTAGGGAATGCCCGTGGTATGAGTAATATTCCAGAGGGAACAAAAATCTTTAAATTGTTTGCTTGAAAACATAGGTGCATTGTCTGTTTTCAAAAGTAATGGTACCCCCATAACGGCAAAACAAGAGAGCATATGGCTTACAAGCTTTTTAGCACTTTCTCCTGTCTGAGCTGTAGCCCACATAAATTTAGAAAAGGTATCAATTGAGACAAACACATATTTTTGTTTGCCAAAGTTTGGTATGTGGGTGACATCAATTTGCCAAATAGCATTAGCTTTTAAACCTCGGGGGTTAACCCCAAGGGTCTGGATAGCAGGTGTCTTTATGAGATTTGCACAAGAAGAGCATGTAGCAAGGATATGTTTTAACTGTGGTACAGGAACATCAGGGAATCGAGCTTGAAGGCCTTTAAGATTAACATGGGTTAGAGAGTGAAAATTAGCAGGATCAGAGACAGAGACTGGGAAAGTTCCTGTGGAGGCAAGGCGGTCAACTGCGGCATTCCCTTCGGACAGGGAACCAGGAAGAGGGCTGTGGGAACGAAGGTGTTGCATATACAGTGGTTGGGTTCGAGAACAGAGCATAGAGGCGATTTGAATCAAGAGAGGGGAAAGTGGGTTGTCATCAATTTTCACATACGAACGAGCAAGCCATGGAAGTAAGTTAACAGTATACACACTGTCAGAAAAAAGGTTGAAGGATTCTGGTACAGCTTTTAGTGCAAGAAAAACAGCATAAAGTTCTTTGTACTGAGGGGAATTATCAGGAAGCTCAGTAAAGAGAGGTTTAGGAGATTGTTTGTCTGGGTAATATATAAGGGCAGCAGCTCCCCTTTTTCCGCCATCAGTAAAGATTGTAGGAGCAGAGGGAATGGGATCCCGAGAGAAAAGTTTAGGTGCTAGTAGAGGCAGAAGAGGTAAAGAAGCTATCAATTTATTAGAAGGAAAATGGTTATCTATTTGTCCTGGAAACCCCACGAAGCTTATGGCAAAGCGGGAATGATGGCGTATAAGCCACTCTGTATCTGTGAGAGAAAAGGGCAGAATGATTAAATCCGGTTCTTTCCCTAAGACCTGCACAGACCTATTTCTCCCTTGGCTAACCATGAATGCTAACGCATCTATCTCAGTGAGGAGTCTTGGAGCTCCTCCTACTGGCGTGTGAAGCCATTCGAGAACCCCATGGTCTTGCCACAGTGCCCCTACTACTGTGGGGGTGGAGTTGAAGATTAGAAGGTTTACTGGAGAGGAGGGGGAGAATCGAACAAGGTGCATGTCCTGGAGGGCCTGGTTAACCCTTTCCAGTGCCAAGGAGGCCTCGGGAGTTAACTTACGTTTTGAAGAGGGCTGTTTGTTTCCTTTCAACAGGTCAAACAGTGGTTGGAGGCAGCTTGTGGGCAGATAGAGATACTGCCTAAGCCAATTTAAATTTCCTAGAAAACTTTGTAAAGAAGCAAGAGTAAGGTTAGAAGGGAAGGTAACATTAGGTTTTAAGGGACGAATTTGCGTTAGAGAAATCTCTGAACCTAGGAGGGATATTGGAGGGATTAGCTGTATCTTCTCAGGGGCTACATTAAGGCCGCTTTTCTTTAATGCAGGAATGAGAAAATCACGTAAGGCATAGAGATCTGTATCTGATTTTCCCCATATTAAAATATCATCTGTATAATGAAAAATATTAAGGCCCTTATGAATATATGGGACAAGGGCAGATTTAACAGCCTCCTGACAAATTGTAGGACTATTGGCCATACCCTGGGGCAGCACCACCCATTCAAATCTGTCAGCGGGGCTGGCATTATTAATAGACGGAACAGAGAAGGCAAAACGTTTACAATCTCGCGGATGCAAGGGGATAGAGAAAAAACAATCTTGTATATCAATAGCTATGATTGGAATTCCCGTGGGAATTGCAGAAGCAAGAGGCAAACCCCTTTGGGGGGAGCCCCAGACCTGCATGGTTTTATTTACTGCACGGAGATCTTGAAGGAGGTGCCATTTTCCCGAGCGCTTTTTAATCACAAAGACAGGAGTATTCCATGGGCTTCGAGAATGATGAATGTGTCCCAAGGACAACTGCTCTCGGACGAGCTCTTTTAAAATTTTTAGCTTATCCCTAGGTAAAGGCCACTGTTCCACCCAGACAGGCTCATTAGAAAGCCAGCTTAAGCGGGGTGTTTGGCTACGAACAGTGGCATTTAGTATTGGGGGTGCTGAATAGACCTGGTATCACGGGAATAAGTTTTACGCTCTGCAGAGGCGTCTGTGGATATCCTAACATTAAGACATTCCAGAAGATCCCTGCCCAGTAAGTTGGTGCTAATATTAGCTACCAAAGGGCGGAAGTGTCCAGTAGAACCTTCTGGGTCTTCCCACATAAGCGAGTCTCGTGTGCAAAATGCTCTTGTCATCCCTCCTATTCCATGTAAACTGGGTCCAGGGATGAGTTCCCAATCTTGGGGAACCTCTTCTTGCCTTAAAATCGTCTTTGCTGCCCCCGTGTCAATCAAAAATTTAAAAGGAATATTGCCAATCTTTACTGTCATAGAAGGGTGACCTTGTTCTAAAACAGGAGTGGTCCACAAAATCTCAGGCCCCGAATTTGTACCATTCAGGGGCGAACCATCTTTATGAAATTGGGACCAACAATCTCTCTTCCAATGAAACCCCTTACGACATTTTGGACAAACAGTACGTGGTCTCTGGCTCCCTGACTGAAAGCGGGGTTGCTCTGGCTGGAGGCGTGGTTTCCCTGACTGGAGGCGTGGTCGCAACTTATCAGGACATTGGTTACGCCAATGTCCTTGGTGACCGCACTGAAAGCAGGCCCCGTTTTGCTTACGTGGGGCAACTGCATAGACCTGCGTCGTAGCGGGTGTCCCATAATTGCCTGATGTAAGCTCCTGTGTCGCTAGAATCCAATTATCTGGGTGTAGGTGTTTAAGATTAAGGCATACCTGACGGAATTGTGGTGTCATGCCTTCCCAGACAATAGAGCGCAGGAGTAGTGTGCGGACGTCAGGATTATAAACCTTTCTCTCTAAGCTTCTCTTCACCCTTGAGATGAAGCTCGCCACTGACTCATCAGAGCCTTGGTGAAAAGAGTTAATGGGAGCTGATGGATCTACATCAGGTGTGGTCACCCTTTCCCATGCTTGTGTTGCACAGATGCGTACCTGTTCAAAATAACCAGTTGGAAACCTGGCTTCTGCCTGCTGAGCTCCAGATTCATAAGCTCCTGCTCCAAACAAAGCATCAGAATTCCATTCTATCTGTTTGTTACTATTTTCCTGCGATTGCCTAGAGCACTCATCGCGGAAACATGCCTGCCACTGAAGATAGAGAGGGTCTGGGAGTGCAGCACGAGCCAGTTCTTTCCAGTCTTGTGGTGTATTTAAATGCTGGTAAAAGCTTCTCAAAACGGACTTGGTCCATGGAGAGTGCATACCGTCCTCCCTGACTGCTTACCTGAGCGTTCCAAGTTCTTTCGAGGAATATGGCTGCCACGGCTGAGGGTTTTGTTTAGAAGGGGCCAAGTTTACCGGGAATGTGTGGATTTGGTCCAGTGGCGCGGGAGAGGGAGCTACAGAAGTGGAAAGTTCAGTAGAAACTGCTGTAGTGGCTGCAGGGGAGACTAAACGCATATCTACGGGGACGGAGCTCCCGGGGTGGACTGCACATGGTTTAAAATCCTTAAATGCTGAAAAAATATCCTTTAGCTCTCGTATCTCAGCCACTAGATCTCTTAATGGTGATGTATCAGCAGGGGGCGGGGTCAGGGACGAGGAAGCCTCAGGCGGAGCTGAAACCGCGGCAGCAGGGGCCGGGGGCGGGGTCAGGAAAATGGAAGCTGCAGGCGGAGCTGAAACTGGGACAGCAGGGGCAGGGGCGGGGTTCAGGAACGCAGAAGCTGCAGGCAGAGTTGAAACCGCAGAGGCAGGGGCCGTGGGCGAAGCTGAAACCGGGACGGAAGGGGCAGGGTTCAGGAACGCAGGCGGAGCTGAAACCTGAAAGGTGGAAGGGGGTGGGGTCAGAGGAGGAGCGTCCGAACACGTGTGCGTGTCTGTGGGAACGGAATTCTTGGGTTTAGCCGCTGATCGCTTAGGATGTCTAAGTCTTAAGCACATGTGATTTAACTCTCGTACCTCAGCCTCAAGGTCACTTATCCTTATGGCATACCACGTTTTACATATCTTGAAAGTGGCGACCACAGTTAAAAAAATCCAAGGGGTAGCGAAAATTAAACCTTTTATGACAGCGGGAATCTGTCCCAGGTCAAGAGATAATGACTGGGACACCTCCTCATAAAACGAGAAATTTCCCATAGTGGAGGGAAACGCGGGGCCACAGAAGTGGGCGGATGCCACTTACCTGTGTCTGGGCGGTTTCGGAGACCTCAGGCCGGGCGTGGTGTGGGTACGGAACACGATGGGCACCAGATGTTGTTGAGGTGGTCTGGTGTCGGGCTGCACCGCGGAGAAGAGAGCGGACGTCCAGAGCAAAGGGGTACACAGATCTTTATTATAGGATGGGGGGGAGGTTTGGTTCAGACCACGTGGAGCCAGCCAGCAATGGCCGACCATGGGGGGAGAGCAGGGAGCGAGACCTCAGAGAGGGAGAGCCGAGAGCCCAGAGAGAGCGAGGGGAGGGGTGAGGGGGCTTTTTATTGGGCGACAACCAGGGGTGACGTGTAGGGCCAGGATTGGTTGAAAGGGGGCACTCTAGGATTTAGCGAGGCATAGGAAAACCTGGGGGCGGAGCCAGGATTGGTTGAAAGGGGGCACTCTAGGATTTAGCGGGGCATAGAAAAACCTGGGGGCGGAGACTGCATCAGAATAAGTCCTCAGCAACAACCCATGTCTGCAACCTTGAGAGAACTGCTGTAGCTCACAATGGAGGGACTGGGGATCCAGGACACTGGTGGTGGGAGTGGTGCAGAGTTGGACCCCCGTTACCTTGTGATTTTGTAAATCAATATTAAGTCACTAATAAAAAAATTACTGCGAGGGTATTTTGGAGTTAGAGCAACACTGAAATGGATAGACTTTAGGCTGATGGAATAGCTCACTTGGATAATGAGCTGCTTTGCCATATGCATGGATCCAGTTTTTTTTAATGTTTTAATAATTTTGTTTATTTTGGATAGAGACAGAGAAGTTGGGGGTGGTAGATAACATTAATGGTTATGCAAAGAGACTCTCATGCCTGAGGCTTCAAAGTCCCAGGTTCAGTCCTCCCACCCACCACAGCCATAAACTGAAGCTGAGCAGTACTCAGGTAGGAAAAAGAAAAATAAAGAAAAAAAGCAAGATTATATATATATATATATATATATATGCCGGGATAGCCTGAAGGTGCTTTTTCTTGAGCAAGTGCTCTCTGGGTTGGAGAGAACTCAACTGGAGCCAACCTAGGCTGCTGCGTGGGAGAGGGATCAGGAACTCGTGCTGGGCTAGCATCGCGGGAGTTAGACTCTGGGACTCTTAGAGCGGGAAGGCAATTCCAAGTGTGTTTAATCAGAAGAGCAGCTGTATTTATACTCGCCAAGTAGGGTGGAAACAGGATATGATTTAGAGAGGGTGGAGCGAAAAGAGAGTGGTGGAAAACGGTGTGACTAGGAGAAGGGGCAGAGCAAAAAGAGAGTTCGAACCAGTGGGGATATTTAAATCAATGCCCTGCAGGCAGGGCGGTTCTTAGGTAACTGGTTATGTAAATAAACCGCAGCATTTAAGCAGGGGGAAGCTGGTGTACTGCCCAACATATATATATATATGTATATATATATTTAATATTTTTTAATCCATTTATTATTGGCGGACAGGCAGTAGTGCAGCAGGTTAAGCGAATGTGGCATGAAGTGCAAAGACCAGAGTAAGGATCCCGGTTGGAGCCCCCAGCTTCCCACCTGCAGGGGTGGGGAGGGTCACTTTACAGGCAGTGAAGCAGGTCTGCAGGTGTCTATCTTTTCCCCTCTTTGTCTTCCCCTCCTCTCTCCATTTCTCTCTGTCCTATCCATCAACAACAACAATAAAAAGGGCAACAAAAGGGAAAATTTTAAAAATCTATTTATTATTAAATATTTGTTTATTAAGACAGTTTGACAGGACATAAAGAAATTCAGAGAAGGGGAGATAGCGAGAGTGAAAGAGATACACCTGCTGTACTGCTTGACCTCTCCTGAAGCTTCCCTCTCTTCAGGCAGGGACTGAAGGCTTGACCCTGGGTCCACGTGCATGGTAATGTGTACATGCAGCCAGGTGCGTCAACACTCAGCCCCTCCCTATATCTTTGTAAAAATTATCAAGGAGTCGATTTCTTTGATAATTGAAATAATTATATAGTTGCCTAGTAAACTAATCATTTGGAAACAATTCCAAGTATTTTATAACAATTAAATTTGAAAACTCTGGATTGTAAAAATTTTCTTAGAACTATTTCTTTATTTTACATTTTATTAATTATGTTTTTAACAGTGACTGTTCAGGCAGCTGTAAAAATCACATCCTCTATCCTTTACCTAATTCTCTTAAAATTTATTTATATAGCAGCTGGGAACATAGCTTATCCAGTTGAACATAGAATTTATATGCCCAAGACTCCCAATTCAATCCCTCAAATATCACATAACCAGAACAGCACTTTGGTTTTTCTGTCTCCTTTTGTAACTGTCTATTTCATATAAAATAAGTAACATAAACCTTTTCAAAAAAATTTGAAACAATTATTAATCTGCCACTGGCAGCTAACTTTTGACCCTCTCAGTTTATGTGTTATTTGAATCCTCTGAGCTAATCATGAATATTTCCCTGGTTTTTTTTTTTTTTTTTTTGTCTATTGTGTCTCTAGCCATTAACATTTGCCTGAGCTCTCATAATAATAGTGGCTTAGGTTTGCATAAAGATTAATTGTGCATAAATACAACTAGGAAAGACATTTTTCCAACTAGGAAAGACAAAGACAGCTTTGAGTGCCAAGCTGAGCATCAGTACAGTCCCATCTGTATTGATGGCTGAACAAAGTATTATCAGGTTTATTTTTTTATCTTTCAGTGGTTAGAACATTGAGGCATAGAGAGGTTTCAAGGTTTTCATCAGGTTTCAAGGACAAGTGGTTGGAGACAAACCACTTTAAGTCAATGTATACAAGTAACCGAAATAGATGAGAGTCACATGAATCCTAATGGTTTCCCTTCTGCTTCTCTTTGTCTCCAAAAGAGATCTCTGTGTTGTTGAAATGCAAAATATGGCCACTCTGCACTCCCCCAAACTGGCTTTCATGTTTATAGCAACTTGCAGAGATAGTACAGGTGTTTTGAAGTCCATATTATGTGTTTAATTGCCACCCAGGTTGTTGCTGCGGCTTAGTGGGGCACAGTATAGCACTATGAACCCCATCGGCCATTTTTCCATTGTTGTTTTTTTTTCCTCTCTCTCTCTCTCCCACTTATATGACAGGACTGGGAAAAATTGAGAAGGGAGGGAAAGATAGAGAGAGAATGGGAGAGAGAGAAAGATAACTGAAGACCTGCTTCACTGCTAGTAAAGTGTCCCCCCTGCAGATAGGGAGTCAGGGCCCAAACCCTGTCTCCCTGTGCATGGTAGTATATGCACTTAACCGGGTGTGTCACCATCCAGCCCCCTCCATAGTCTTCTTTTAAAATGTATTATTATTATTATTACTATTAATAATATTATTATTATTAGAAAGGGAGAGAGACACATTTTAGTACATGTGCTGCCAGAGATTGAACTCAGGACCTCACACTTGAAAGTCCAATGTTTTATTTTTTTATGCAAAACCTCTTGAACCAAAGTCCAAATTGTTAGGAAAGCACATGACTGATTTTCCTTGGCCAGTACTAGATAAATGATTCATTGTAATCTTATGTGCAGGCATGAAATAGGAAAAACAACTTTTGTCCATAAAAAAGGACCCAGCTGGATGGTGATAAACCTGGTACAATGTTACCATGCATGAGGATCTTCAGAACCCAGGTTCAAGTTGCAGGTATCTCTCCCTCATCTCTCTTTGCTTCACCCTCTATCAAAAGAAAAATGTAGAAAATTGTCAATGTCCTAAAAAAAAAAAAATGAAGACCAAGTGACAAGCAACAACCTTGACTAAAATGAAGCATTGTTCTATGCACGCAATTGTTATTTTAATAGTTTCTATTTGTTATCAGTAGTTGGCTACAAGATTAGAAGATTATGGTGTATAGTACCACACCACACCTACCACAGAAGTTGTGTATCCCCACCCTCTAGCCTCCCAAAGATAACTACCATAGTTCTCACAAGTCTTAATGTTTGCTTGCTTCTGTTTTGTTTAGATTTTTTTGACAAGTTCATGTGTATCAGTTCTCTAAATTCCACATGAGTGAAACCATCTGACAGTTGTCTTTCACGTCTTATTTCTCTAAGCATCATCACCTCCAGTTGAATCTGTTTTGTCCCAAAGGACACAATATCATCTTTTTTGATTGCAAAATCTATCTGTCCCATCGCTTCTTTAGCCAGACATCTGTTGATGGGCATTTAGGCTGCTTCCACTCTTGGGCTTTTGTGAATAATGCAGCTGTGAACACAGGTGCATATGTCCCTTTGAATTAGAATTCTGAGTATCCACTGGATAAATAAATGCCTGAGCAGTACTGCTGGATCATAAGGTACTTCATTTTTATTTAAGGACTCTCCATACAATCTTCCAAAGGGGCTGTACCAATTCGCATTCCCACCAACTTATGCATTCAGTTATAATCCTCTTCAATCCACAGTAAACACCTTGCAACGTGGCAAAAGGTATTGACACAACAGGATATGTTAGAGAATATTCTTTCATTCCCAAAAGGCTCTGTGGTACTTGAATGAGTCACTGAGGAAACGGAACAAAGTGTTTGGGTTAAATATCAGTTTGAGAAAATATCTTTTTATAACCCTCTTCTGAGTGAAATCTTGGCTGAAATAATCTTAAGAAATGATATGTATCTTCTAATGAAGCAAACAGGGAACACTTTGGTTTGAAAGAGTTGTTGATACTGAGAAGAATGCACACTGGAATCAGAATACAGGGAAGCACAAAGCAGCCAGCTTTGTAATGTATTATTTATAGTGGATTTTCACCCTGGCTTGGAGAAATGTCTTTGCAGCAATATCTTGTGCTCCTTTCATTATCTCTAAAGGCTTCACTAGGTAGGATGGTTTAAATGTGAAGGGGGATATTTGCACACTAGAAAAACAGCACTCTATTTTTCTTTTTTCCTTGTCTCACTGTCTTTTCTAATGATGCTAATTAGCATTTAAGAGGTAATCCTCTAATGTTTAAATAGCATGAAGATCTGGTAATCCGAAGTCCACAAGAGGAGACAGCAACATTCTATTTTCTTTAATTACTTTTGTAGTCACAACAGAGGCAGTGCCAGCATATTAGAGGAATTTAGCAACTGAATCTGCAATTTGATTGGAAGGCAGTTCAAAGGAAGACTGTGAAGCTGCACCTCAGTAGTAGTTGTGTATATATTCTTTTCATTTCTTTTCTTTTTAATTAGCTTTATTTAGGGGACAGAGAGAGCCAGAAATTGAGAGGGAGGGGGGCAGTAGAGAGGGAGAGAGACGCCTGCAACACTACTTCACCTTACTTCAGCGCTCATGAAGCTTCCCCCACAGGTGGGTTCAAACCTGGGTCCTTGCACATTGTAACGTGGCATCCATCCAGGTTACACCACCCAGCCCCTGTTGTTTTCATTAATAAACCCATCCATACAAAATATGTGAGAAGGTATTGCAAACTAAACAAGATCATGGAAAAGATAAAGCACCTTTATGCCCACCCATATTACTATTAACATAATTATTGTTACTTTTGTCACTGGAACTTTCCTGGGCTGACTTTTTCAGATAGAAATAGAGTCAGAGGGAGTTGGGCTGTAGCGCAGCGGGTTAAGCAGGTGGCGCAAAGCACAAGGACCGGCATAAGGATCCCGGTTCGAACCCCGGCTCCCCACCTGCAGGGGAGTCGCTTCACAGGCGGTGAAGCAGGTCTGCAGGTGTCTGTCTTTCTCTCCTCTTCTCTGTCTTCCCCTCCTCTCTCCATTTCTCTCTGTCATATCCAACAACAACAACAACAATAATAACTACAACAATAAAACAACAAGGGCAACAAAAGGGAATAAATAAATAAAAAGAAAAAAAGAAAAAAAAAAGAAATAGAGTCAGAGCGCAGGTGGCGCAAAGCACAAGGACCGGCATAAGGATCCCGGTTCGAACCCCGGCTCCCCACCTGCAGGGGAGTCGCTTCACAGGCAGTGAAGCAGGTCTGCAGGTGTCTATCTTTCTCTCCTCCTCTCTGTCTTCCCCTCCTCTCTCCATTTCTCTCTGTCCTATCCAACAAGGACAACAACAATAATAACTACAACAATAAAACAACAAGGGCAACAAAAGGGAATAAATAAAATAAATATAAAAAAAATTTAAAAAAAGAAATAGAGTCAGAGACAGAGACAGAGAGAGAGAGAGAGAGAGACAGCATTGAATCTTCCCTCAGTGTGGTGGGAGCCAGGCTTGAACTTGGATTACACACATGGCAAAGCAAGCACACTCTCCAGAAGAGCTATCTTGCCAGTCCTTTTGTGCCTACTCTAAATACCCTTTGGATGTCCCTGAAAACTGGGTTGGTACTCCAAATTGATTAGTCTTTTACTAAGTAATATTCCAGAACAGAAACTTTATATTAACTAAAGCTTTGATGTATTGTTATTATTATTTTGTTTAGGTTGGGTTAATATAGTGAGATTTATTTAGTCTTGAATTAGAGATATGCCAGTAAAGATTTATCACACATCTTTATTTATTTATTTATTTAAATCATGGGAATCTACAATGAATTCCCAAAAAAGAGATTGTTCAAAAGTCATTAACATAATTATATTGGCTAAGTTTTTTTCTTTTCTTCTTTTTTTTTTTTTTGCCTCCAGGCAGGGTTATTGCTGGGGCTTGGTGCCGGCACTATGAATCCACTGCTCCTGAAGGCTATTTTTCCCATTTTTTTGCCCTTGTTGTTGCCCTTGTAGTGGTTGTTACTGTTATTGTTGTTATAGCTGTTGTTGTTGGATAGGACAGGGAGAAACCAAGAGAGGAGGAGAGAAAGATAGACACCTAGAGACCTGCTTCACTGCTTGTGAAACGACACCCTGCAGGTGGGAAGCTGGGGGCTGAACCGGTCCTTCTGCTTTGCACCACGTGCACTTAACCCGCTGTGCTACTGTCCAGCCCTGGGCTATGTTTATTTTGAATGCTTTAATAATAGCTTTTGATGAAACAGACACAACGTTCTTATTCCTTAATAGCAGAACTAAGATTGTATTTGGTGTCACACACTCAGAAAAAAGTATGCATTTAGACTTCCCCTGCAACTAGATATGATTGTGTGATTAAGTTTCAGTAACTAGATGGAAATAAGGGCTGAGCCGCCCTAAAATGTTCCCTTAAGAGACTGGATAGGGACTAGGCAGTGGCACACTCTATAAAAGGCACAGGTTTCCAAACATGAAGACCTGAGTTCAAGTCCTTAGTCCCCACCTGCAAGGGGGAAACTTGAAGAGAGGTGAAGCAGTGCTGCAGTTGTCTCTCTTTATCACTTTATTTCTTTGTTCCTATGAGAAAATAAAAAATGGCTGCAAATTTACAAAACTACTAAAGTCGTGGGCCCCTTGGAACATACCTCACATAGACTTCCTAAGCTGCTTCTCACACGAAAACCCCTAGTTTCATCTGCTCTTTTTACCTTTGGGTTCCTGTTTATTGAAAAAAATTCCTGCTTTATGTCTTACCAGCTTTAAGCCACCAAGTTGCAGATGCTACTATGATTCTATCCTGACTTCCCTGGGCAGAGGACCTCACCAGTGTGTCCTGGAACCCCACCTCCTCAGAGCCCTACCCCACTAGGGAAAGATAGAGACAGGCTGGGGGTATGTATCAACCTGCTTCTTCTTCTAGCGTTTGCCCTTCTTCCGTAGCCAGTCAACAGCGTCAGGTTGAGCCTGATGTAAAGTTTTGAGACCTCCTTTGAATCTGGAGAGGTGGCAGTCGTCAACCTGCTAATGCCTATGCACAGCAGAGAAACAATTACAGAAGTCACCTCCTGCACCCCATATTCCCAGAGGGATAAAGAATAGGAATTTCCAATAGAGGAGATAGGACATGGAACTCTGGTGGTAGGAACTGTATGGAATTGTATCCCTGTTTTCTTACAGTCTTCTTAATCATTATTAAAACTAACAAAAACTAGATATAGACCAGGTCCCATGAGGTAGGGCAGATGTTCACATATATCCATAAATTAGGGCAAAATAAATATCTTAAAGCCAAAGGGCACAATAGTTTGCAGTAAATCAATAAATGAAGCAAGCATGTAGAAAGACCTAAAAAGACACCTTAAAGTACCTAATGAAATAGTTTCTACTTAGACCTAGATAACCTCCTCACCTACTTCCCATTACACTTCCCTCAGTCACTCCAAAGATAACCTTATCAAAGTAAAGACTACAAAGGCTGAATGAGGGCAAGAGACTGGCATACATTAATGATGACTCTTTAGTCACTATCAGGTCACCCCATCAGCTGGGGCCCTAGTCTGGAAGTCCTGGGATTCCCACACAGACACGATGTGCCTAGACCTCAAATAGATCCCTCTCCCCATAATCACTAGTCATCTCCATCAGGAACAACATAATGGACCCCTTTGGGGGTCCCCATAGGACCTTGCCCTCAATGTGGATCAACAATGATAGAGAATGTTCCATCATCCAAAGGGGGGTTGGATAACATAATCTATCTACCACCTGAAGAAGACGGGTCCTGAAATTGGTGCAACTCGGAGTGTTCCTACTGATGACCACAGAATGCAAGTTCAGACCTGCAGGGATGCAGAAGTTTCACAGGCTCCTGTGCTGAACATACATCAAATTGATGGGCTTTACAGTCAACAATATTTATACACTTTCCCCATATTTGGGAGCTACTCTGTTCCCTGATCCAGCTTTCTAGCCCTTTTCCTAGCCATGATATCATCCCCCCAGACAATAACCTGGGTCCACCTGCATATCAGATTCAGGTTCAGGCAAAAACTAATAAAGTCATGGGCCCTTTGGAATATACCTAAAATAGACTAGCTATTTCCAAAACAGAGACCCCAAATCCTCATCTGCAATATTCCAGCCTTTAGGTTCATGATTAGTCAACAACTTGTTTGGCTTTATTTATTAACTCTTTTTCACCCACCAGGTTCCAGATGCTACCATGAAGCCAACCAGACTTCCCTGGACAGATGACCCCACCAATGTGTCCTGGAGCTCCACTTCCTCAGATCCCTGCCCCACTAGGGAAAGAGAGAGACAGGCTGGGAGTATGGATCGACCTACCGATGCCCATGTTCAGCAGGGAAGCAATTACAGAAGCCAGACCTTCCACCTTCTGCACCCCATAATGACCCTGGGTCCATTCTCCCACAGGGCTAAAGAATAGGAAAGTGTGGAGCAGGGCACCAAAGTAAAAACCCTGGGGTGAGGGTGAAGGTAGACATTCGGCTTCCCAGGGCAGTGGGGGGTGTAGGGGTGGGGAGTGGATTGGGACACAGTCTTTTGGTAGTGGGAGTGGCGTTTATGTATACTCCTATTAATTTGTAGTCATATAAATCACTAATTAATATGAGACAGGAAAAATTGTATGTCTCAAAGTTTTTAAAGTACAGACTGAATCTTTTTAATACATAGGCTGAGTCTTCTATATGTTGACTCTCTCAAAAGCTTAGACCAGGGAGCAACTGGTGGCAGCTATATACAAGATGTTGGGTATTATATAGCAAATCCTAACAAAGGGACTTTTCAGTTTAACCCAATTACCAAATAATGTGATGATAACAATAACTATCCATTGTCTTCTTGAACCCTAAGACAGCAGGAACCTCAAATTTCCACTATAGAGCCTATATTTTTCCCAGTCCTGGAAACTTAGGGTGGGGCACACTTTCCTGCATGCTTCTCTCAATTCATATCAAATAATATTTCACAACCTAATCAACGCAATGAGTGCCACCTCAGCATGCTTCATTTCAGACTGTGTCCGGAGACTTCAGGTGTGGAATGACAACCCTTCAGCTTCATTACTCGGGTGAAACCTTTCATTTCGTAGTATTCTCTAATTCCATTCCAGGTGGTTCACTTCCTAGCAAACTCCCAAAACCTAGATATAGACCAGGTCCCCTGAGATAGAGCATATGTTCACACGTATCCATAAACTAGGGCAAATATATACCTGAAAGCAAAAGTACACCATAGTCTGCAGTGAGTACCCCCCCCCCCCAACACTTCATCTGCACTATTCCAGCCTTTAGGTCCATAATTATTCAACAATTTGTTTGGCTTTGTATGTTAACTCTCTTTTCAGCCACCAGGTTCAGATGCCAGCATGATGCAGACCAGACTTTCTTGGACAGACAGCCCCACCAATGTGTCCCGGAGCTCCATTTACCCAGAGCCCCACCCTACTAGGGAAAGAGAGAGGCAGACTGGGAGTATGGACCAACCAGTTCATGTTCAGCGGGGAAGCAATTACAGAAGCCAGACCATCCACCTTCTGCAACCCACAATGACCTTGGGTCCATGCTCCCAGAGGGATAGAGAATGGGAAAGCTATCAGGGGAAGGGATGGAATATAGAGATCTGGTGGTGGGCATTGTGTGGAGTTGTACCCCTCCTACCCTACAGTTTTGTTAATGTCTCCCTTTTTAAAGAAAGAAAGAAAAAAAGAAAGAAAGAAAGAAAGAGAAAATTTATATATATAAAAAAAAGAATAGGAAAGCTATCAGGAGGGGAGGGCATACAGAGCTCTGGTGGTGGGAATTGTACCCTTCTTATTCCGATGGTTTTTGTCGGTGTTTCCATTTTATAAATAATTTTTTTAAAAACACTGATAAAAACTTTAGAAAATGACTGGTGGGAGTGGTGGACTTAGTGTAACCCCTGACTCTAGGCTGGAATGGATCTTTGTTTTTGTTTCCCATTTTTCTTTATCATCTCACTTCTTTCTGATTCCTACGAGAATGAAGGTGTGATAATTCAAGCTGCTAATCTAGACTTTTCATGGTTACTTAATAGTCTCTTGTTATTTGTTGCCTATTTTATCAGTAAATGCAGCCATTTGCTTCACCAAGACTTTATTATCTACTCATCCATATTCCTTCTTGGTGGTGGGTTTTGTTATTGTTTTATTTTCTGTTCATAGGGAGAAACCCTGGAGAACAGATTTGTAAATGGAAACTACTGGATTATCCAAATTCATCTATTTCCTGAAGTTTGGTTGGCAATTAGTGATTATGTGGGTGTCAAGGAATACATGTTGGTTTATAGGTGAAACTACAACTTGTCAATATTCTACATTCCTTGCTTTGAAAAAAAAATCACTCGCATAGTCTTCCTGTAATTTTGCTAAATAAGAGAATTAAATCATCCAATACCTAAAAAAAAAACTTATTTATTTAAACTCAGGTAATTTAGACATTTTTATCAGCTTTAGATTTATAATTAGAAAGATCTGATATTTTAGATCTTTCATAGCGTAGAAAATGTCACTAGGGAGTTGGGCTATGGCAGCACAGAGGGTTAAGTGCAGGTGGCTCAAAGTGCAAGGACCAGCGTAAGGATCCTGGTTCGAGCCCCCCCAGCTCCCCACCTATAGGGATGTTGCTTCACAAGCAGTGAAGCAGGTCTGCAAGTGTCTATCTTTCTGTCCCCCTCTCTGTCTACCCCTCCTCTCTCCACTTCTCTGTCCTATCCAACTACGACAGATATCAATAACAACAACAAAATAACTACAACAATAAAACAAGGACAACAAAAGGGAATAAATAAATATTTAAAAAACAAAAGATATTCTTCTAAAAAAAAGAAAAAATGTCTCTAAACTTTTTAAACTTTTGATGAGAACTCACCTTTATATGAATTGAAGCATATTCAGAAACGTATATCTTACATTTTAACATTTTCCTAAATATTGATGCAACCCCATGTTATACAAGAAGTCAGTTTTCACCATCTTAAAAATAGTATTGTACTTATTGTCTGGCAGTACTGATATTATTAACAGACATCAGTGTTTCCTCTCTGATTTTTTAATATTATTATTATTACCTCCAGGGTTATCACGGGTTGATGCCAGTACTACAGATCTGCTGTTCCCGGTGGCCATTTTTTCCATTGTGTTGAATAGGGCAGAGAAATTCAGAGAGGAGGAGGAGGAGATAGGGAATAAAAAGACACTTGCAGACCTGTTTCACCGCTTGTAAATCGTCCCCTCTGCAGTTGGAGGTGGAGCTCAAACCTGGATCCTTACTCGGGTCCTATGTGTGCTTAACCGGGTGCACCACTGCCAGACCCCACTTTATTATTTTTTTATCGCCACCAGTGTTATCGCTGGGGCTTGGTGCCAACACTATGAATCCACTGCCCCAGGAGACTTTTTTTCCTCACCTCCCCCTATTTTTATTTGCTAGGACAAAGAAGAATTGAGAGGGGACAAAGAGAGAGAGAGAGAGAGACTGACTCCTGCAGGCCTGCTTCACCACTCATGAAGCTTCCAGCTGCAGGTGGGGAGCAGGGGCTTGAACCTGGATCCTTGTATATGATAATGTGTGTGCTCAACCAGGTGCACCACTGCCAAGCCCCTCCTCTCTGATTTTATTATGTGATCTAATCCTGATTCTATATTCTACCTTCATTTTGTAATTAAAGTTAAAGGGTTTGGGGGGTCGGGCACTTAGCGCAGTGGGAAGCGCAAGGACGCGCCCAGGGATCCCGGTTCGAGCCCCCAGGTCCCACCTGCAGGGGAGTCACTTCACAAGTGATGAAGCAGGTCTGCAGGTGTCTTTCTCTCCCCCTTTCTGTCTTCCCCTCCTCCATTTCTCTCTGTCCAACAATGACAGCAACAACAGCAACAACAATAATAATAATAACAACAACAATGATAAACAACAAGGGCAAAAGAGGGGGAAAAAAACAGCCTCCAGGAGCAGTGGATACATAGTGCAGGCACCAGGCCCTAGTAAAAACCCTGGATGCAAAGAAAGAAATAAGAAAGAAAGGGATTGGGTGGTGGTGCATCTGGTTGAGCGCACATGTTACAGTGCTCAGGGACCCAGGTTTGAGCATCGGGTCTCCACCTGCAGAGGGAAAGCTTTGCAAGTGGTGAAGCAGGGCTGCAGGTGTCTCTCTTTCTCTCTCCCTCTCTCTCTCCCCTACACTCTCAATTCCTGGCTGTCTCCATTCAATAAATAAAGATAATAAAAAAAATTCATATTAAAGGATTTAGCAGTAGTGCAGCTGCGCAAGATTTAAACAATAAAAACTTTATTTTGGAAAGTACAGTAGAACGGGACTTTATAGTTTAGGCATGGCAAAATAAGCATTTATCAGCAGTGGTATAGGTTATTCATTATGGCTGTTGAGGGAACAGTAGGCATCGTGAAGCAACAGAAAGCCTCTTCCGCCTGGCACATGCTTAAATTCCGTCCTGACATCAGCCTGTATGCTAATTCCACACAATTTATCAGCCACATGCTAACTACATCACAACACCTACATTCTTAGATTTGACCATTTTCACTGTTCACAAATGAACTTTCAGAGACATCTTGTAAAAGACGAAATAATTCTCTCTGGTGTTTCATGCCAGTTGTATTTGACCGGCTGTCAGTGGTGAGTCAAGCTTATTGGAGGGCTGAGTGGCATGGGGCTGAGGAATCATCAGGAGAATAGAGATTCATCCTACTTTTCTTTTCTCACTGCAGCAATGCACATCTTAAAACACAAGGTAAACTTTGAATTTACAATAAGAGCTAAGTGGAGGAGATCTTGTGAGAAACAGCAAGTTTTTACTTTTATGCTATTCAGATACTGAGCTTATAAGGATTTCAAGAGTGAGACCAGATTCTACCATGTACTTCTCATTTCTACGTTTCAGTCTGAACCTAGCCTTTGCACTTGGTAGTTTAGATCAATTTTGGTAAACCTGTTGACTTTGACCTAGAACTAAGATGTGCTCCCTCACAAAGAAGAAAGTGTGTGTGCCTGGTTCCCCAGGTCCAAGTCCATTTAGCCTCTCTACAGAACTATTCTGTATGCCCCTGTCTCACTGGTTCTGTGGGCTCATTCCAGTTGCCCTCATGGCGATACCCATATGAGCCTTCCAGATGGTGCTGGGTAATTATTGCCATTCACTTAGGTTTTATTTTTTTCCTTTTATCTTTCATATCCTAATCTCAATTTCTTTCTCTCTCTCTCTCTCTCTCTCTCTCTTTCTTGTCCCTTCTCTGAAATAACATCAAAGCTGACTTCTTCCCTCTCCATGCCTTTGCCATGATCAGTCTACATTGGTCTCATTGATTCATTTCTCTTTTATTTATTTATGTTTATTATACTCTTTTCAAAGAAGCTCACTTCACAACCCTGACTCTTTGGCAATTGTTCCTTTCTAAATTATTCTTTCACAGAACAATAACATTAGTAAATCACAGTTGCTTTTTTTTACTCACCTTACACATGATAAAGTCCAATTCATTTTGACTTTGTTTGTTTTTAAAGATTGTTTTTCTCCTCTGTCCCCCTGTCCTTTCATTCCTTTCCACAGCCATTATTAGTGTCTGGCATTTTCAATGTAACTATTATTCTTGCTTGTTTACAGCACAGTGAAACTGACAGGAGAGCTCTCCTGTGGGTTCTCAGGTACATTCTTATTGTTGCAGCACATCTTAGAGGTTTTTAATGGAGAGAGAAATAAGCCTTGAAAAGAACAAAAATCTTTCTGTTCTACACTCAAGGCTGGAACAGAAATACATTTGCCACAATGGGTAATGCTCTTGAGAATGGATAATACTCTTGAGAAAACCAGAACTCAACGTGAGGTGAATCACACATTGAAGAACTTAATCTTCCCTGCCTCCCACAATGATCACAGCTGCCGAGAGACTGACAGGAATGGGAACATGAAATCTCAGCAGCTCAGAAAACAGACACAAAATCTGTAGCAGCAGCTGCTGCAAGCTGACTCCAGCAAGCTCGCTAGTGGGAACAGGGCTGCAACACTCCTGCAGGCATCTTCTTCTTGTTAGATCCAGAGGTGAATGTTTCCTGAGTCAAAACATTTTTTTTTAAATCTGAGTGTGCATACAGGATGTAGTGCTTCCCAACCGGAAAAATCTGGTCTTCTAATCCCACGTCCTTGTTTTTTGAGCTGTGTGGTGTTGAAAATAAGATAGTGAGAGGCTGGATGGTGACACACCTGGTTGAGAACACATGTTACAAAATGCAAGGATCCAGGTTCGAGCCCCAGGTCCCCACCTGCAGGGAAAGCTTTGCGAGTGGTGACATAGGGCTGCGGGTGTCTCCGTGTCTCTCTCCTTCTCTGTCTCACACTTCCCTCTCGATTTCTGGCTGTCTCTATCCAATAAATAAATATAGTAGACAAGTAATTAAAATAAAGAAAATAAGATAGTGAGAGGCTGGGTGGTGGGGCACCTAGTAGAGTGTACATGTTACAAAGATCAAGAACTTGGGTTCCGGGTCAGGCGGTGACACACTTGGTTAAGTGCTTACATTAAAGTGTGCATGGGCCCAGGTTCGAGCCCCTGGTGCCCAAATGCAAGGGGAAGCTTCACAAGTAGTGAAGCAGGACTGCAGGTGTGTCTCTCTCTCCCTCTCTATTTCCCCCTCCCCCTCAATTTCTCTCTATATATATCGAATAATAAGTAAAAGTATTTTTAATATTTATTTATTCCCTTTTGTTGTACTTGTTGTTTTATTGTTGTTGCTATTGATGTCGTCTTTGTTGGATAGGACAGAGAGAAATGGAGAGGGGAGGGAAAGGCAGAGAGGGGGTGAGAAAGATAGACACCTGCAGACCTGCTTCACCGCCTGTGAAGTGACTCCCCTGCAGGTGGGGACCTGTGGGCTCGAACCTGGATCCTTACACGGGTCCTTGCGCTTTGCGCCGCCTGCAGTTAGCACAGTGGGAAGTGTAAGGACCCGCTCAGGGACCCCGGTTTGAGCCCCCGCGCCTCACCTGCAAGGGAGTCGCTTCACAAGCAATAAAGCAGGTCTTTGCACCTGCGCTGCACTAGCCCCCCACTCCCATAAAAATATTTTTTAAAGGACTTGGGTTCAAGCAGGGTGGGGAAGTTTCACAGGTGGTGAAATAGTTCTCCAGGTGTCTGTCTTCCTGTCTCCCTCTCCCCTCTTAATTTATGCATAAATAAATAAATAAATAAATAGTAAGAAAACGAGACTGTGAAAAGGGGAAGGAAGGGATATCAGCATGAGAGGCAGCTCTGAGCTTCACCATGACCTTAGAAGTGCTTTTTGGTACATTATCTTGGCTGGGTTCTTTCATTCTAAGCTCCCCATTGCCACCCTTCTTCTTTTCTTAAAACAAAGGTAATTTTTTACTAGGCATCTTATACTTTTAAAATATTTTATTAGTGATTTAATAATGATCAACAAGACTGTAAGATGATAGGGGTACCTCATATTCATGTGACTCAGTTTCCCCAAGTGGCCTCAGTAGATCCTGCCTCTTGTCACCTTGTGTCATATCCCAGGCTGTCCTAATACATGCCGACATATCCCCTTTTAATAACTTCTTAATCTGAGTGACTTTTCAACCCTTCCCATCGCACCCACTTAGGGAACATACCAGTAAGGTGTTTTTCTGTCTCTTTTGCTCTGTATTTCCCCTTCCTCTCTCAATTTTTCTCTGTCCTATCAAATATAAGAAAAAGAAAAGAATTTATGATAAAAAACAAAAAAAGATAATAGTAGTACAATTCCATACAGTTCCCATCCTCTCCACTGGAAGCTTCCCTATTCTTTATCCCTCTGGGAGTATGGACCAAAATTCTTTTTCTTTTTTTAATATTTATTTATTTATTCCCTTTTGTTGCCCTTGTTGTTTTATTGTTGTAGTTATTATTGTTGTCGTTGTTGTTGGATAGGACAGAGAGAAATGGAGAGAGGAAAGGAAGACGTGGGGGTGGGGAGCTAGACACCTGCAGACCTGCTTCACTTCCTGTGAAGTGACTCCCCTGCAGGTGGGGAGCCGGGGGCTCCAACCGGGATCCTTATGCCGGTTCTTGCGCTTTACGCCAGGCGGCGCAAATCCTGCTTAACTCACTGTGCTACCACCGGACTCCCTGGACCAAAATTCTTTATGGGGTACAGAAGGTAGAAAGTCTGCATTCCTTAATTGCTTCTCCGCTGGACATGGACATTGGCAGGTCGATCCACACCCCCAGCCTGTTTCTATCTTTCCCTAGTGAGGTAGGGCTCTGGGGAAGTGGGGGTCCAGTGCGCATTGGTGAGGCCATCTGTCCAGGGAGGTCAGGATGGCATCATGGTAGCACCTGCAACTTGGGGAATGAAATGTGGTGTGATATAAAGCAAATTGTTCAATAACCAGGAACCCTAGGAGTAGAGCAAATGAAACTAGGGGTCTTTGAGTGGGAGAAAGCTAGGAAGCCTATTTTAGTCATGTTCCATGTAGCCCATGACTTTAGTAATTCTTGTCTGAGCCTGACAGCTAGCATGTGGGTGGACTAGAAGTACTGTCTAAAGTGCCAGCACTTTTCTCATTTTCCCTCTGGCTGTCCTGACTGGTGTTTCTCTCAGTCTTGCTGGTGCTCAGCCTGACACTCCGGCCTGCACCTTTCCACCCTCCACACTCCCTCCTCCTACAGCTAATTTGTCCAGGGTCTTGCTGCTCAGAATACTTGCCAGGTAACTGGAAGCCAATCTGGTAAAGTAACTCACAGCAAGTTGCTCACTCATGGGCTGATTAAACATTGATGGTGTACCTGGCTTCTGTGCTAGGTGTGAATGACTGACCTTTCACGGCATTATCTTCATTCAGTGTGGCTACCCTGGTGTCGGGGTCACGCGGTACTGAATTCGAATCTGTCCTTTCACTTGTTTGATCTGTCACTAAAGAATTTCCACAGCTCCTCTATAACTCTCAGTTTTCTTATCTGTAAGATGGAGGCAGTAATCACTTCCTATAAGATTGGCTTTCTGGACAAGACTATACAGACACTAGCTCATAGCACTTGCAAAATAAATAGTGCTTAATTAAGATGCTGTTGATTATTCTTTAAAAAAATATTTATTTATTCCCTTTTGTTGCCCTTGTTTTATTGTTGTAGTTATTATTGTTGTCGTCATTATTGGATAGGACAGAGAGAAATGGAGAGAGGAGAAGACAGAGAGGAGAAAAAGATAGACACACCTGCAAACGCTATTGATTATTCTTGCCACACAACATTTCTGGGGATTGCTGGCTCTCTAACTTCAGATGTCAGTTTACGATCAATAAGCATTTGTGGAGGACCGGTGAGAGACAGGGAGCTAGGGAAAACTTTCCCTGCTTCACACTCATTTCTGTCAATAGAATACCCCTAACTTCAGATGTCAGTTTACGATCAATAAGCATTTGTGGAGGACCGGTGAGAGACAGGGAGCTAGGGAAAACTTTCCCTGCTTCACATTCATTTCTGTCAATAGAATACCCAGTATCAGCTGTCTGGAGAACTGAAGCCCTGTGACTTGCTGAAGACACAGAGAGGTGTTCTAAGGATACACAGAGGTACATTTTCAAGTGAGGCAGACTGGCTACAAAACACCGGCAAGCAGCAACAGCAGGTCATGAAGTGAAAAGTAGGTTACCTGTGTGGTGCCGGGGTCAGACAAGGTGAGGAGCCCATGGCCACAAACAGGGATAAACTGTGAAAACTGCTCCCCTAGCTGTAAACTGAAGGACTACCAGGTGAAGAGAAACGCTTGTCCTGTAGCCTTCACTCTGCCGCTCTTGCATACATGTAAAGCAACAGCATCAGCCGTCTGCAATGTTTTTATCAACACAGAGAGGAGTGAATGATAAATTGAGAGCCCAGAGGACTGATTATGCACAAGGACAGGAGAGGAGCAGAAGAGAAAGTGAGCATAAAACTCTTGCTTATTTTGTTGCCCACACCCCAAATGCGTGGGGTACTTTTCAGATGTTAAGATATCAAATAGACCAGATTCTAATGTCACATGTTGGGATGTAGAAATGCAACATCTGCCTTTTACCTGCTCTTGCACATTCGGTAGGTCTTCTACTACTATGTTTTTTTTTTTGTTTGTTTGTTTTTTAAGACAAAGACAGAGAGGGAAAGGGTGGGGGGGGGGAGGGAGAGAGAGACCTCAGCACCAAAACTTCCTTCTAATCTGTGGGGAGCATCTGGCATGTTAGCATAAGCCTTCTGTTGGGTCACTCCAGGAATCTGTCCTCACTATAAAGTAGCAATGGTCCAGATTGCCCCACTCTCTGAAGGGAGGCTGGGTCATCCTACCCTGCCATTTGAGGAAGGCTGGTCCTGAAATGAGTGCAGCTTAGAATGTTCCTAACTATGACCATTAACTGTGAGCTTAGACCAACAGGGATTCAAAGGTTACACGGGTTACTGTGTTAAATATGAATATATATGGGCCCTGGATCAGGTGGATGGGGTAAACAGTTAATTTTATTCATAGATTTTCTTCAAGTTTGGGAACTACTCTGTTCTAATCCAACTTTCTAGCCCTATTTTCAATTCTGACAGCATCTTCTCAGCTTCATGTCAGCTCTCAAACTCAAGCAAAAATTATGAAAGTCACCAGCCCCTAGGAATATGCCTAAAGTCAACTTCTTCACTTCTTTCCACCCTAAGATCCGTATTCTTATGTGCTCTGTTCCTACTTTTCGGTTCCTGTGCAGTAATCATTTTGTCCTGCTTTATATTTTACCAGCTTTCAGCCACCAAGTTGCAAATGCTATCATGATTCCATCCTGACTTCCTGGGGTAGACAACCTCACCAATGTGTCCTGGAACCTCACCTCCCTAGAACCCTACCCCACTAAGGAAAGATAGAAACAGGCTGGGCATGTGAATTGACCTGCCAATGCCTATGTCTAGCGGAGAAACAATTACAGAAGCCAGACCTTCCACTTTCTGCATGCCACCCAAAAAGAATTTTGGTCCATACTCCTAGTGGGAGAGAAATGATAGGGGGAAGATGATCAGAGGGCTCTGAACTCCAACTCCATCAGGACCTGGAGAGAGAAGAGGAAAAATGGAAGGACATTTGGACACATCTATCATGAACTAAAGTTTCTTAAATTGGTACATTAGCAGTGTAGAAGTGTTGTAACTAAAAATTAAAAGGGGCTTTGGCTGTGACACATAATGGATTCAGCTGAGGGATGGCTGAGAATAGGTTTAAAGGAATCAAGGTTTTATTAGGGTAGTACAGAGGTATGGGACATTATTTTAGGTACTGCAAAATAAGCAGTTATCATCAGGGGTGAAGAATATGCCAGGTCCTTGGCTCGGAGCGCACATGGTGCAAAGCGCAAGGACGGGCTTAAGGATCCTGGTTCCAGCCCCCAGCTTTCCACCTGCAGGGGCTCGCTTCCCTAGCGGTGAAGCAAGTCTGCAAGTGTCTATCTTTCTCTCCTCCTCTCTTCCCCTCCTCTCTCCATTTCTCTCTGTCCTATCCAAAAACAACAGCTATGACAACAGTAACAACCACAACAAGCACAACAAGAAAATTGGGGCCGGGTGGTGGCGCACCTGGTTGAGCAACATATTATAGTGCGAAAGGACCCAGGTTCGAGCCCCTGGCCCCCACCTGCAGGGGGAAAACTGCGAGTGGTGAAGCAGGGCTGCAGGTGTCTCTCTATCTATCTCCTCCTTCCCTCTCAATTTCTGGCTGTTTCTATCCAATAAATAATAAAAAGATAATGAAAAAAAAAAAGCACAACAAGGGCAACAGAATATGAAAAATAGCCTCTAGGAGCAGTGGATTCATAGTGCAGGCACCGAGCCCCAGAGATAACCATGGAGGCAAAAAAAAAAAAAAATGCTAGGTCCATAAAGTCCATGAGTAGTTATCAAAAGTTCAGTCCCATGAGATAAATAATTATCAGCCAAAGTATAGGTTGCTCATGACTGTAAAGGAATCTTAGCTGAGTCACACATGTTCAGTTCCCAGGAGAACTAGCCATGGCGGGTACCTTGAACAGTCTAAGCGGAGAAATGTCTGACTAGGCAAAGAAGCAGCAGCCAAAGAGAGTGGACTTCTGGGTGGCTGTGCTATTGAGTCTATTCAGTCTACCCGCAGTGCTTTGTACATCGCACAGACCAGATCCACCCGCAGTGCTTTGTACATCGCACAGACGAGATCCACCCACAGCTCATTGAGTGTTTGCGCATATCACTGTATGCTCTGCTGCCAAGGCTGACGTCAACCGAGCACTGTGCCTGACTTCTTATAGTCAGCTGGTATACTGCATCACAACGTAGAAGTAATTGAAAAAAAGTTCCTGGGTAGGGGTACATAATGGTTATGCAAAGAGACTCTAATGCCTGAGGCTCTAACGTCCCAGGTTCAATACCTAGGACCAATATAAGCCAGAGCTGAGCAGTGCTCTGGTTGAAAACAAACAATAAAAAAAGTTCCTTTGACCAAAATTATGATGTAATACTGTGCTTGTTTTCTCTGATTTCTGATATCTGATAATAGAAGAGTTAAATTTTATGTATCCTGAAGATCATGAAGAATTTACAATAAATTGGAGTTATTTGGAGCGTTATAAGTAGCTCCCCAAGTAGAGTGTACATGCTTCCACACACAAGGATCTGGGTTTGAGCCCCAGACCACTAAATGGGAGTGTCTGCAGGGGGAAGCTTCATGAGTGATGGAGCACTGCTATGGTGTCCTTCCTCTTCTCTCTCCCTCTCTCTCTCTCTCTATCTGGAGGAAAGAAAAAAGTGGCCACTGGAAATGGCAGAGTCACACAGGCACTGAGCCCCAGCAATAACTCCGGTGGCAAATAACAACAACAACAAAGTTGCTTTAACTGACACACCAGGAGCTATGGGAAAGCACATGACTGTGCAGGTGCGCTAGCCCATAAACTGCTCACCACTGGATTCTACAGCACTGGAGTAGATAAAGGGCTTCTGGGAAGTCCACATTTACATGTATATTAGTATTAGTTCTAATAGGCACTTATTTATAAGTGATGGAACTGAATATAAATTCACACAGTTTCACATTGTTAGAAAATGTAATTTGGGTAGGAAGTATGTTTATTAATCTACTCTCAGAAACATGACCTTTTATATATTCACCAGAAGCATTGTCCTGGGAAGGGGTTTAGGAGGGTGATGCCCAGTGCCCTACGATGGGGGGAGATGTGAAACTGTACATCTGAGACAATAAATGAACATTATAAAATCAACATTATAATAAAACTAAATGTGAGAGAGAAACACAGAGAGATTATCCTTACCTGAAAGGATAATAATCTGGTTAGGGAAATATATTCTTATTAGAAAGAGGTATGTTTTGAAAGCATAGTGATTGAGTAGAAATATATTATGTTTACTTTTGATTTATCTTACTTGAAAATATGTGCTTGGTTCTAGAATAGGCTTGTCCATAGTTAGCAACTCAAAAATATGAGGAAGGAGGTTTCAATTTTCAAGGATGCCTTACCAATCATTTTTCAGACTCTTAAATGTGTTTTCAGTACTACTAAAATAAAAAAAGGACTTTTGTTTCTTTCCTACATGCACTTTAAAACTTGCAGATATACTTATACATTCAAATTCTCATTTCTACCCATGAATGTCTGATTAGGTCAAAGTGTTTGAGTGAATCAGATTTCCTGTGGGAAAACAGAAAGGTTGCACATATAAGTGCTGCCATTGGTTTCATTCCATTAACTAAAAAATGAAATTAACTTTTAAATGAATATTTTTTCTACATTACAAGCAATCTGTACTTGCCACCCTACTCACTTTGCCTCCTACTTTAAATTTTTCTATCTGGGGTAGCACGATGGCACAACTGGCTGAGTGCGCATGTTACAGCATGCAAGGATCTGGGGTTCAAGCCCCCACTCCCCACCTGCAGGGGGAAAGCTTTACAAGTGGTGAAGTAAGGCTGCAGGTATCTCTCTCTCTTAAATTTTACTAGTGACTTAATATTGATTTACAAAATTAAATGTCAACAGGGATATGATTCCACACTGTTCCTACCACAAGCATTCTGAATTCCCAATCCTTCCATTGCAAGCCACCACAGTTCTCCTAAGGCTGCAAACATTGGTTAACTATAAACTCTACAACTGTTTACATTTGTATATAATTGCCCCCTTTCTCTTCCAGGTCCTATCCTCTCTTCCCCTCCAAGCCACACATAACCCTATTACTACATCTAAATGTCCCTCCCTTTTTCCTCCTGATAGAGCTCCTTCAGAGCCCTCTTATCCTCTTCCTCCTATCACTTCTCCCCCAGTGGGAATATGGATCCAAATTGTTTTGAGGGAGCCAAAGGTAGGAGTTCTGGCTTCTATAATTGCTTCTCCACTGAACATGGGTGTTGGAAGGTCGATCCATACTTCCAGCCTGTTTCTATCTTTCCCTAGTGGGGTAGAGCTCAGGAGAGGGATCTTGCTCCCTTTCTACACTTTCCTCTAAATTTATGTCTATTTCTATGTAATAAATAAATAAAATTTATTCCCAATTTATTCATTTTCCTCGTATGTGTGTGTGTGTGTGTGTGTGTGTGTGTGTATGTGTGTGTATGTGTGTGTGTTAAAACCATTGTTTTATCGTTGATCTAATATTTCCTCTCTGTGGAGTATAGCAGACAGTCTTTGCCAGCCTTTTATTTGCTGTCTTGCTCCTTAGGTTGGCTTAGAGGGAAATAAGAATAGTCACCTTTATCTGGCTCAAGTCTATTTACTGCAGTTTTATCCCAGTTTTCTCTTCTAAAGCTTGACTGGTGGCTTCATTCGTAATAGACTCCACTGTAAGATGAGATTCCCTATCTGATTACTCAGAGCAGTGTTGCATTTCCCCCTGTGATAGTTTGGCAGGGCTGCCTGACCCAGCAGCATTGATTTTCTCTATTAGTCATGACTGTGTGTTTAAATTAAAATATATAGCTCTGCCTTGATGCTATAGCCTAGAAAGAGTTGTATTTCCACCCTAATCATTTTGTAGTCCTATTCTATATGGAAGTTATCTAAACTTATATTTTCCAGATAAAAAGTTCAGTAAGTGTGTATGTGTGTGTGTGTGTGTGTGTGTGTGTGTGTTTAAGCCTGGAAAAAATAGAAGTCAAAACTTGTACAGTCTGCATGTTTTTCAGTTATGTCAGCTCTCTGTTTACTACCTGCATATAATAAAGGAGCATTTCCAAACAGAGTCAATGCATTACTGTAAGAGAGAATGCAGTAAACATTCTTCATTCTGCAGATGTGAAACTTCTTTTCTTTTTGCTTCTAGGGTTATTGCCAGGGCTCAGTGACTGCAGGAAAAATCCACAGCTCCCAATATATCCTTCTTTTTTTAAAAATTTTTTATTTATAAAAAGGAAACAGTGACAAAACCATAGGATAAGAGGGGTACAACTTCACACAATTACCACCACCAGGACTCCGTATCCCATCCCCTCCCCTAATAGCTTTCCTATTCTTTAACCCTCTGGGAGCATGGACCCAAGGCCATTGTGGGGAGCAGAAGGTGGAAGGTCTGGCTTCTATAATTGCTTCCCCGCTGAACATGGGCATTGACAGGTCTATCCATACTCCCAGCCTATCTCTCTTTCCATAGTGGGGAAGGGCTCTGGGGAAGCAGAGCTCTAGGGAAGCGGGGCTCCAGGACACATTGGTGGGGTTGTCTGTCCAGGGAAGTCTGGTTGACACCATGATAGCATCTGGAACCTGGTGGTTGATAAGAGAGTTAACATACAAAGGCCTCCCAGGAAGGCCTCCCGGTCCCAGAGTCCTTCGCACATGTGGAGTTGAGGACAAGCATAGATGCTGGGGGTCACGTCGGCTTGTGGACGGCCAGAAGTGGAGCACCTACATGGGCCAAGGGCTGGAGAGACCCTCTTCTGGCACTGCAGCTCTGGGTGCAGGAGGCTGCGAGTGGGAAGTCCTGTTGGGTGGGAAACCCCCAGCTTCTACCTGTAGAGAGAAGCTACATGAGAGGTGAAGCAGGTCTGCAGGTGTTTGTCTGTATCCCTCCCTCTCTGTTCCCCTTGTCTCTTACTTTATCTCTGTCCTATGAAATAAAATAAAAGTTAAAAGAAATTTTAAAAACTGAAACTTATTGGTTTTTAAGCACTTGCAATGTGGTCTGGGAAGTAGTGCATCACATAAAGCATTACACTCTCAAGCATGAGGTCCAAAGTTCAGTTCCCTGGCAGCACATGTACCAGAATCATGTCTGGTTCTTTCTCTCTCTCTCTTTCCTTCTATCTTTCTCATTAATAATAAATAAAATCTTTTTAAAAAGGGAGTCGGGCCGTCGCACAGCAGGTTAAGCACACGTGGCGCAAAGCGCAAGGACCGGGTAAGGATTCTGGTTCAAGCCCTTGGCTCCCCACCTACAGGGGAGTCACTTCACAGTTGGTGAAGCAAGTCTGCAGGTGTCTATCTTTCTCTTCCCTTCTCTGTCTTCCCCTCCTCTCTTCATTTCTTTCTGTCTTATCCAACAATGACATCAATAACAACAACATTAATAACAATAACTACAACAATGAAACAACAAGGGCAACAAAAGGGAAAATAAATAAATATTTATAAAAACATTTTAAAAATCTTTAAAAAAAAAATAATCATGGGGGTCAGGCAGTAGCACAGCGGGTTAAGCACACGTGGTGCAAAGCACAAGGACCAGCATAAGGATCCCAGTTCGAGCCCTGGCTCCCCACCTGCAGGGGAGTCACTTCACAAGCTGTGAAGCAGGTCTGCAGGTGTCTGTGTTTCTCTCCCCCTCTCTGTCTTCCCCTCCTCTCTCCATTTCTCTCTGTCCTGTCCAACAACAGCAACATCCACAACAACAATAAAAAAAACCAACAAGGGCAATAAAAGGGAAAATAAATAATAATAAAAAATTTTTTAAAGATAAACATTTGCATCTAAGTTAAAGGTTTGTCTTTTCTTCTTTTAATTTCTCCTCTCTCTCTTTGTGGTACTTGTACTTCTTCATACCTAAGTGACTTAAACTGCTCCTGGTTGTGCATATGTATATTCAGTTCAGATATCCATATGTGCACACCTGTATATAAAGAGACACCACCGCACTGCTCTATCATCTGGGGCCTTTCTCCCTGCCACCATGGTGCTCCTATGTGGTGCTGGCACTCAAATCCAGGGCCTTGCACATGGTAGGTAAGTCACGCTGCTGAGTCAGCCGCATGATCTCTTGGCCCCTGTACCCAGCTTTGGTTTATTTATTTACTTGTGTCTGTATTTATTGATTTTTTTTTTTACTGGAGCATTGCTCAAGTCTGCCTTATGGTGGTGTCAGGGATTGGCCCTGGGACTTCAGAGCCATAGGCATGAAGACCATTTATATAACCATTATGCTATCTTCCCAGCCTTCTAACTCAAAGATTTAAAGCACTATGAGTCAAAGAAAATAATCCATAGGTCAGATTGCTATCATTTTATAGACTCTGAGACAGGGCAAATCATTCTGGAACTTTGGAAGTAAAAGCTCTACCCCACCTCAATCTGGGAGGTACTGCTTTAATTGGCCAGGATGAGCTCCAAGTTGATTGCCCTGATATGAAGTTGAGGTTGAATTCTACCCAGTAAGTCATATGAAATGACTGAATTCTATATAGTACAGGGTCACATCCACCAGGCTTCCCCAGCTGGTTTTTCTCCCTTTCTCTCCTCCCCTTCCCTAACCTTCTCTTTCCTCCTACTTTCTTCTGTTTACTTTCACCAGAATACTGCTCAGCCCAAGTTTATGATGGTGCTGGGGACTGAACCTGATATCTCAGAGCCTCAAGTATGAAAGTCTTTTCTATAACCACTATGCCACCACATTGCCACCACCCCTCCCCTTATCTACTGCATTCTCTGGACACACCTTTATTTACAGGTCTAAACTATCAGTAGTTCCCTCTGCTTATATTTCTCCAACTGAAATGCAGTAAGAATCACTTAGAACTTTGTTAAAATGGAGATTGTTCACCTCCACTGCACCAGGTTCTGTTCCTGGTCTGGTGGATGTCTTCTGGGACGCGTGCTGAACACCCACCTTTGTTCACTGTAGCACAGATGGTCTGGAAAGTACACTTGGGAAACACTGACTCAGACTGCGTGTGCTGATGATGAGCACATAAACTATTTCAGCCCTGTTTTCTTGCCTTCTAAGTGAGACATCTGTGCATACAGCTGCCTCCAGGAAACTGCTCCACTGGCTTTACCTAACTACCTCACCTTTGTCATACTCTGAATTCAAATATTCTGTCTTCCTTCAAAGCCTGCATTAGGGCTCAGTCCTTATCTATTTGAAATGCAACATCACTGACTTAGTTGTTTAAACCAGAAGCCTGCATTTGCACTGTGGGTAGGTGGGGTCCAGCATTCAGGGTTCCTGGAGTATGTGGCAGGCACCAGGAAGACCACCAGAGGTCCAAGCTTTATTCACTAAGCTTTGTCAGGTCTGCTCAGTTATTCTGCCTTAGCTTGCTAAATCTAATATAGAAACAGCAATAATAACATTAGCTCTTTTCACTGAGGTACACTTTTTTTTTTGGCTACTGGCAACATTCTTATTATTCTAAACAATATTTCTGATAATAATGAAATGCATTGTTCATTGTATAAAATGACAAAACATAAAGTAATATGAAATAAAATTTTAATTTTCTCTAATTCACTGTCTCTCCTGTAATAAGTAAGATCTTATCTTTTTTTCCATTTCTGTCATAAGGTTTTTTCTTTTTTTTTAATTTCTTTACTGGGGCATTAATGTTTTACATTCAACAGTAAATATAATAGTTTGTACATGCATAACATTTCCCAGTTTTCCATATAACAATACAACCCCCACTAGGTCCTCTGTCATCCTTCTTGGATCTATAATCTCCCCACCCACCGAGAGTCTTTTACAATACACCACATAAGGCTATTTCTTTTTTTTTTTTTCCTCTTCCAGAGTTATTGCTGGGCTCGGTGCCTGCACCATGAATCCACCGCTCCTGGAGGCCATTTTTTTCCCCCTTTTGTTGCCCTTGTTGTAGCTTCGTTGTGGTTATTATTATTGCCCTTGTTGATGCAATTCGTTGTTGGATAGGACAGAGAGAAATGGAGAGAGGAGGGGAAGACAGAGAAGGGGAGAGAAAGACAGACACCTGCAGACCTGCTTCACTGCTTGTGAAGAGACTCCCCTGCAGGTGGGGGGCCGGGGGCTAGAACCAGGATCCTTACGCCGGTCCCTGCGCTTTGCGCCACATGCACTTAACCCACTGTGCCACCGCCCGACCCCCAAGGCTATTTCTATGTCATTAAAAGTCTCAGTTCCATGGTCTGGGAGGTGGTGCAGTGGATAAAGAGCTTGACTCTCAAGCGTGAGGTCCTGAGTTCAAGCCCTGGCAGCACATGAACCAGAGTGATGTCTGGTTCTTTCTCTCTCTCTTCCTAATCAATCAATCAATAAAATCTTTGTAAAAAGTCTCAGTTCCCATCACCAGAATTCTCTATCCCACCCCTTCCATTGGAAGCATTCCTATTCTTTATCCCTCTGGGAAAAATGGATCCAGGATCATTATGGGGTACAGAAGGTGGAAGGTCTGGCTTATAATTGCTTCTCCACTGGACATGGGTGTTGGCAGGTCAATCCAAACTCCTAGCCTGTTTTTTTTTTTTCTTTCCCTAGTCAGGCAGAGCTCTGGAGAGGTGGGGTTCCAGGACACATTGCTAAGGTTATCTGCCCAGGGAAGTCACATTGGTGTCATGGTAGCATCTGCAGCTTGGTGGCTGAAAAGCATTAGGACATAAAGCAGAAAGATTGTTTAGTAATCAGGAACCTAAAGGTAAGAATATGGCAGATGAGATTTGGGTTCCATTTTGGGAACAGGTAGGAAGTCTATTTTAGGTCTATTCCTAGAGGCCCTTGTCTTTATTACTTCTTGCTTGAGCCCGACAGCTAACATGCAGGTGGGCTAAAGGTATTGCATGGAGAGATGGAGTCAGAGTTGGGAATGAGACTAGAAAGTTGAATCAGGGAAGAGAGTAGTTCCTAAATCTGGGGAAAGTATAGACTTCCTATATAACTACTATTAACTATAAACCCATCAATCTGGTCTGGGGCCCATATGCAGCACAGGAGCCTGTATAACCTCTGCTTCCCTATAGGTCTGAGCTCACATTCTGTGGTCACGGCTAGGAACATTCTAGGCTGCACTCATTATAGGACCAACCCTCTTGGTGTGGCAAAGTATGTTGACCCAGTCTCCCCTTTGGAGACATTTCCTAGCTCATAGGACTCTTTAATTCCACTTCAGGTGGCATACTTCCTAAATATGTGGGAATCCCAGGGTTCCCCAAGTAGAGCCCTAGATGATGGGGTGGCCTGGTAGTGACCAAAAGAGCCAGCATAGAAGTATGCCAGTCTCTTGCCTTATCCAGCTTTTGTAGTCCTTACTTTATCTGACAAGGGTTAGTCTTAGAGTGATTGAGGGAAGTGGAATAGGAAATAGGTAAGGGGGTATCTAGGTCTAAATAGAAACTCTGAGTACTTTATGGTGTCTTTCTTTAGGTCTATCTGCTTGCTGAGTCATTGTAGACTACTGTGTACTTTTACTTTAAGGTGTATATTTCATATATACCCATAAGTTAAGGGCTACATGTGCACATGTGCCCTGTCTCATGGTCCTGCTCTATATCTAGGTTCTGTGGCTTTGTTAGGAAGTGTGCCACCTGAAACAGAGTTAAGGAGTCCTATGAGCTAGATAAGTTCTCACCCGAGTAATGGAGCTGAAGGGTTGACCTTCCAGGCCTAGCGTCTCTGGATACTGTCTGAAGTGAAACATGTCGAGATGGTACTGGTCACATTGATTTGGTTGAGCTCAGCAGATGCAGGATCAAATGGTATGGACTGAGAGAAGCGTGAAGGAAAATGAGACAAATGAATCAACCTGTGTTTGGCTGGCAATGTGCTAACAGGAATACCTCCATTTGACACAAAGAACTCAGGTTCAGAAGTTGAGGGTTTTCTATGAAATCTAATATAGTTTCTATGTCCTAAGTTGACATGGCACAAAGCAGAGAAGCAGTTACTATTGGTCATTAAGTGAAGTGGAAATTTTATGAACATTTCCAGACCCCCTGCCCACCCCTCTGCCACACAAATACCTCAGCAGATTACAGCACATAGCACAAAGAACAGAAAATAGTATGAGTCTGAGTTGGACTAACAGTATAAGTATACAGCTTGTGGGCCAGGTGGTGGCACACCTGGTTGAGCACACGTTACAATGTGCAGTGACCCAGGTTCAAGCCCTCAGTCCCCACCTGCAGGGGGAGAGCTTTGTAAGTGGTGAAGCAGTGCTGCAGGTGTCTCTCTATTTCTCTCCCTCTCTATAATCCCCCTCCCTCTCAATTTCTGGCTGTCTCTATTCAATAAGTAAATAAAGATAATAAATAATAATAGGGAGTCGGGCAGTAGCACAGCGGTTAAGCGCAGGTGGCACAAAGCACAATGACCGGCGAGAGGATCCCGGTTCAAGCCCCCGGCTCCCCACCTGCAGGGGAGTCGTTTCACAAGTGGTGAAGCAGGTCTGCAGGTGTCTATCTTTCTCTCCTCCTCTCTGTCTTCCCCTCCTCTCTCCATTTCTCTCTGTCCTATCCTACAACGAAGACATCAATAACAACAACAATAATAACTACAACAATAAAAAAACAAGGGCAAAAACAAAGGGAAAATGAATAAATAAATATTTTTTTAAAAATAAATAAATAAATAATAAAGTATACAGCTTATATAAAGCACTTCCAGGAGAAGGTAGTGTGGTAGTGTGTGTGTGTGTGTGTGTGTGTGTGTGTGTGTGTGTGTGTGTGGTGTGTATGTGTGTGGTGTGTGTGGTGTGTGTGTGTGTGTGTGTGTGAGTCACTTGGGGCCTGTTGCCTCTATAATGACCATGCACCACAAATTCTGAAAGCTATTTTCTACTCTCACTCTGTTATTAAAGCCAAATCATTTTTCTAATTTCTTAGTTAAAATAGGTACTATGGTAGATACTTCCTAACACTTGTGTCTAGCAAACTTTGGAAAGGTGCTGAATAGCTGTATACTACCTGAATGCCATATTTCATGTAGCATTTGGATTACATGCTATAGCAGTCACACTTAGCACCTCTCAAAAGTGCAGTGGAAGAGACAGACAAAGCTGTGATAGCAGTCTTAGCTTTTTGCATGAGTCTAGCATGCAAGGAGCCCTTCATGGCCATCCTCTCTAAAACTGTGACTTACATCTTTTTTTTGACTCACTGGTTCTACCTACCTTTCTTCATAATGTGCCTCACTAGTGTGTCTGAAATGGCATCTGTGTATATGTGTGCCTACTGCCCAGGTACTTGCTAGAATAAGCTATGTAAGAGCATGGGCCTTTTGTTTTTTTCACTACCATATCTCTCAGAATCTGGCACTAGGAATCCACTGCTCCTAGTGGCCATTTTTTCCCCATTTTACTGGATAGGAGAGAGAAAATGAGGGTGTAGGAGATAGAAAGGGAGAGACAAAGTCAGACGCCGGAAGACCTGCTCTGTAGCTTGTGAAGCACCCCCTCTGTGGTGGGAGGCATGGGTTTGACCTTGGACCCTTGTTGGTCCTTGCACTTAGTACTATGAGCTCTTAGCTAGGTGCGCCACTACCTTGTCCCCACAGCCATTACTCCTCAAGCAGTGTTCAGGAGAGGAAGCCTCCAGTCGCTCGTGTCCGTTGCACACAATGGAGACAAGCATTTCCCCTTACGACTAGTGAGGGAGACACTGGCAGCTGAGGCACAGGTCTTCAGATGTCAGAAGGAAATTACGGTTCACACTTGCATTTCTATTTCTGCCCCTTTGGTTGTACAGAAATGCAACAGTTTATCGAAGGAGTGTGCAACTAGTATCCTCTCAGCTGACCTGTTAGACATGAAAAATAGTTTGTTTTGAAGTCTGTTGAACTGCTGATGGAGGTATTTCCTGCTAGACTTGGTAGGGGTTTGCTGGTACTTGTGGCCAATCTGATGCTTGGCAGGCTGACAGGTGGCACAGGGCAGCACTGAACTTGGAAGCATGAAATCCCAAGTTCTATCCCCAGCATCACATGTGTCAGACTATCACTCTGATTCTCTTCTCTCTCCTCCACTCTCCCTCATGTCAATAAATAAGCATATTTTTAAAGATCTGATGCTTAGATATCTTGCTTTCTTCCTGAAGCTTCGATATTCTACTTTAAGATACTGCTGGCCAGCACTAATGAACTAGTTGACTTCTTTGAGTAAGAAATCACCATCTGTTTACTGAGTCAGTAGGCTCTGGAACTGAGGAAAGCTTCCACTGAAGAGAAGGAAGAATGGCTTTGACTTAGAACATACATGGCAGAACTCGAGTGGATCTCCTCACCAAGTGCAGCTCTGAATCTCCATTGCTACTGCCCTCAGAATCTGGAGCAGCGGCAGGGAGGGACAGCAGGGGACAGAGATCTAACCAGGAAACTCAGGAGAAGACCTATGCCTTGGTGGCATAGCAGAAGAGCTGTGAAAGTCTCTTTGCATAACCACTGGATTATCTCTGCCACTCCCTGCTTTATCTCTTGTTCAGGAGTCAGTGATTAAGCTAAGAAGCCTACTTATAGTTTAAAAGCCTTCAGGCTCCCATAGCCTACAGGGAAGAAAAAGCACAAAAGAGGCTTTTAAACCACTGAGCTCCAAATCAGGGATTAAAATACTATTGAAACAACTGTTAACTTCCACCACTGTGAACACTTTAATTACCTTACTTAGACACAAGTCAATCCCAGCAATAGTGATCAGTAATTTGAAAAGTACTGAGAGAGGGAACTCATAACATAATATATAAAATGGTTAAACTAACAAGAAGAAATATTGGAGAAATGAACGAGGACAAGAGTCCAGCTAGAAGTCCCCCCAAAGGGTGAAGCACAAAATAATGAGGTCAACATCCAAACACTAGGAACAAGGAAATAATCATAGAAGTGAGTAAAGAGTTTGAAAGAATTGTCATCAGAAATACAGAAACAACAAATGAGACTCTGGAAGAAAACATTAATTATCTCAAGGTTATTGGAGAGCTGAAAGCTGAAATAGCTCAGCTAAGAACCCAACTAGCTGAACAAGCTAAAACAGTATCAGAACAGGGTAACAAAACAGATGAACTCCAGAAAACAGTAGAGGGGAGAGAGAATAGAATCAATGAGGCTGAAGACAGAATTAGCAAGATCGAGGACGAATTAGAGACAACTAAAAAAGAAGTAAGAGATCTCAAAAAGAGATTAAGAGAGACTGAAAACAACAACAGAGTCCTATAGGATGACTTCAAAAGAAACAATATACGCGTCATTGGCTTACCAGTGGAAGAAAGAGAGGAAGAGGAAGAAAGCATTCTTCAGGCCATACTAGCTGAAAATTTCTCTAGTCTAGACAACACCAAAGACATAAAGATTCAAGAAGCCCAGAGGGTCCCAAACAGAATTAACCCAGACCTAAAGACACCAAGACATGTCATACTTAGAATGGAAAGGAATAAGGATAAAGAAAGGATCCTCAAGGCTGCAAGAGAAAAACAAGGAGTCACCTACAAAGGAAAACCCATAAGATTAGCAGCAAACTTCTCCATACAAACACTACAGGCCAGAAGAGAATGGCAAGATATCTATTGAGTGCTCAGTGAGAAAGGCTTTCAACCAAGAATACTATATCCTGCTAGACTGTCATTCAGACTATATGGAGGCATAAAAACATTCTCAGACAAGCAACAGTTGAAGGAAGCAACCATCACCAAGCTTGCCCTGAAAGAAGTTCTGAAAGGTCTCCTATAAACAATCAGACCACCATAAATAGGCCATATATCAGAACACTCTAAAACCTTATAAGAATGGCGTTAAAATATCTTCAATCTTTGATCTCAATAAATGTCAATGGCCTGAATTCACCTATTAAAAGACACAGAGTAGGAAGATGGATCAGAAAATACAATCCAACAATATGGTGTCTACAGGAAGCTCACCTAACTCAACAAGACAAAAACAGACTTAAAGTGAAAGGATGGAAAACTATCATACAAGCCAGTTGCCCACAAAAAAGGGCAGGAACAGCTATTCTCATATCTGACACGATAGACTTTAAAATAGATAAGATTTAAAAAGATAGGAATGGACACTACTTAATGCTCAGAGGATCAGTCAATCAAGAGGACTTAACAATTATTAACATCTATGCACCCAATGAGAAGCCATCTAAATACATCAAACGTCTACTGAAAGAGCTATAGCAATATATTAACAGCAACACAGTCATAGTAGGGGACTTCAACACCCCACTCTCTCAACTTGATAGATCATCCAGGCAGAAAATCAATAAAGACATAAGGGAGCTAAATGAAGAGATAGATAAACTGGAAGTCTTGGACATTTTCAGTCATTCATCCCAATAAACTGGAATACACATTTTACTCAAGTCCACATGGGTCATTCTCAAGGATAGACCATATGTTAGGCCACACAGCCAGCATCAGCAAATTCAAGAGCATTGAAATCATCCCAAGCATTTTCTCAGACCACAGTGGAATGAAACTAACACTTAACAATCAACAAAAGATTAGTAATAGTCCCAAAATGTGGAAGCTCAACAGTACACTCCTTAACAACTTCTGGGTCAAAGAGGAAATAAAGGAAGATATCAAAATGTTTTGAGAGTTCAATGAAAATGAAGACACAAGCTATCAAAATATTTGGGACACAGCTAAGGCAGTACTGAAAAGGAAGTTCATAGCCATAGACGCACACATTAGGAAACAAGGAAAAGCACAAATAAACAGCCTGATTGCACATCTTAAACCTAGAAGAAGAACAAAGGAGCCCTAAAGCAATCAGAAGGACAGAAATCACTAAAGTTAGGGCAGAAATCAATAACACTGAAAATAAGAAAACCAGGAGTTGGGTGGTAGCACAGTGGGTTAAGCGCAGGTGGTGCAAAGTGCAAGGACCGGCATAAGGATCCCGCTTCGAGCCCTTGGCTCCCCACCGGCAGGAGGGTCACTTCACAAGTGGTGAAGCAGGTCTGCAGTTGTGTATCTTTCTCTCCCCCTCTCTGTCTTCCCCATCTCTCTCCATTTCTCTCTCTCTTATCCAACAACAAGGACATCAATCATAACTACAGCAATAAAACAACAAGGGCAACAAAAAGGAATAAATAAATAAATATTTTTTAAAAAAAGAAAATAAGAAAACCATACAAAAGATCAATGAAAGTAAATATTGGTTCTTTGAAAGAGTGAACAAAATTGACAAACCTTTATCCAGACTCACAAAATAAAAAAGGGAGAAGACCCAAATAAATCAGATAGTAAATGAAAGAGGAGATATCACAACAGATACCACAGAAATTCAACATATCATGCAAGGCTTCTATGAACAATTATATGCCACCAAGCTAGAGAACCTGGAAGAAATGGACGATTTCCTAGATACCTACCAACTTCCAAAACTATGTGAAGAGAAAGTAGATAACATGAACAGGCCCATCACAGCTAACAAAATTGAAACAGTTATCAAAAATCTTCCCAAAAATAAAAGTCCTGGACCAGATGGTTTTACAAATGAATTCTACAAAACCTTCAAAGAAGAACTAATACCTCTACTTTTAAAAGTCTTCCAGAAGATTGAAGACACTGGAATACTCCCTGCCAGCTTCTATGAAGCAACATCACTTTGATACCAAAAGCAGACAGGGACACAACCAAAAAAGAAAACTACAGACTAATATCTCTGATGAACATAGATGCTAAAATATTGAACAAAATTCTAGCCAACTGGATACAGCAGTATATTAAAAAGATTGTTCATCATGAGCAAGTGGGGTTTTTCCCAGGCATGCACGGTTGGTTTAATATATGTAAATCAATCAACATGATCCACCACATCAACAAAAGCAAGACCAAAAACCACATGGTCATATCAATAGATGCAGAGAAAGCCTTTGACAAAATACAACATCGCTTTATGATCTAAACACTACAAAAAATGGGAGTAGATGGAAAATTCCTTAAGATAGTGGAGTCTACATATAGCAAACCTACAGCCAACATCATACTCAATGGTGAAAAACTGGAAGCATTTCCCCTCATATCAGGCACTAGACAGGGCTGCCCACTATCACCATTACTATTCCACATAATGCTGGGAGTTCTTGCCATAGCAATCAGGCAGGAGCAAGGAATTAAAGGCATACAGATTGGAAGAGAAGAAGTCAAACTCTCCCTATTTGCAGATGACATGATAATATACATAGAAAAACCTAAGGAATCCAGCAAGAAGCTTTTGGATATCATCAGGCTATACAGTAAGGTGTCAGGCTACAAGATTAACATTCAAAAGTCAGTGGCATTCTTCTATGCAAACACTAAGTTAGAAGAAATTGAAATCCAGAAATCAATTCCTTTTACTATACCAACAAAAACAATAAAATATCTAGGAGTAAACCTAACCAAAAAAGTGAAAGACTTGTATAATGAAAATCATGAGTCACTACTCAAGGAAATTGAAAAGACACAAAGAAGTAGAAAGATATTAAATGTTCATGGGTTGGAAGAATTAACATCATCAAAATGAATATACTCACCCATCCAAAAAGATCTATGTACACATATGTTCTTGGCAGCACAATTTGTAATAGCCAAAACCAAGAAGCAACCCAGGTATCCAACAACAGATGAGTGGCTGAGCAAGTTGTGGTATATATATACTATGGCATACTACTTAGCTATAAAAAATGGTGACTTCACTGTTTTCAGCCGATCTTGGATGGACCTTGAAAAATTCATGTTAAGTGAAATAAGTCAGAAACAGAAGGATGAGTATGGGATGATCTCACTCTCAAGCAGAAGTTGAAAAACAAGATCAGAAAGGAAAACACAAGTAGAACCTGAACTGGAATTGGCATATTGCACCAAAGTAAAAGACTCTGGGGTCAGTGGGTGGAGAGAATACAAATCCAGGAAGGATGACAGAGGACCTAGTGGAGGTTGTATTGTTATATGGAAAACTGGGAAATGTTATGCATGTACAAACTATTGTATTTACTGTTGAATGTAAAACATTAATTCCCCAATAACGAAATAAAAAAATTTCTTTATTGGGGGATTAATGTTTTACAGTTAACAGTAAAATAAAATCATTTCTACATGTGTAACATTACTCAGTTTTCCACATTCCCCACTAGGTCCTCCTCTGCCATCATGTTCCAGGACCTGAAGCCTCATCCACCCCACCCCAAAGTCTTTTACTTTGGTGCAATCTTCTTTCTTCTAGCGTTTGCCCTTCTTCCGTAGCCAGTTAAATGGCTTTGAAAGTGACTGGGATCCATGTGGATTCAGTCGGCTAGGAAGGATCATCAGTTTCCCCAATGAATGGGTACTCACGGGGTGCACCACGGGAAGGTCGATCCAATGCACCCCAACTTTGGTGCAATACACCAGCTCTAGTCCAAGTTTTGCTTTGTGTTTTCCCTTCTGCTCTTACTTTTCAGCTTCTATGCATGAAATCACCCCATATTCACCCTCCTTTCTGACTTTTCTCACTTAACATGATTTATTCAAGCTCCATCCAAGATGAGGTGAAGAAGGTGAATTCACCATTTTTAATAGCTGAGTTGTTTTCCATTGTGTATATAGACTACAACTTTCTCAGCCATTCATCTGTTGTTGGACACCTGGGTTGCTTCTTGGTTTTGGCTATTACAAATTGTGCTGCTATGAACCTAGGTATACACAGATCTTTTTGGATGGGTGTGTTTGATTCTTTCAGATATAAACCCAAGACAGGAATTGCTAGGTCATAGGGTAGATCCACTGCTAGTCTTCTGATAGTTCTTCAGAGTGCTCTCCACAGAGCTGAGACTAATCCACATCCCTACCAGCAAGCAGTGCAGGAGAGTTCCTTTGTCCCTACAACTTCTCCAGCATTTGTTACTACTATCCTTTCTGATGAATGACATTCTCACAGAAGTGAAATTATGTCTTATTGTTGTCTTTATTTGCATTTATCTAATAATCAATGACTTGGAGCATTTTTTTTATTGTCGGCTGAGAAATTTGTGGTATATATACACAATGGAATACTACTCAGCTATTAAGAATGATGAATTCACCTTCTTCACTTCATCTTGGATGGAGCTTGAATGAATCATGTTGAGATAAGTCAGAAAGAGAATGATGGATATGGGGTGATTTCACACATAGAATTTAAAAAATAAGATCAGAAGAGAAAACACAAAGCAAAACATGAACTGGATTTAGTGTATTGTATCAAAGTAAAGGACTCTAGGGTCATGGTGTTCAGGTAGCATATTTGGTTAAGCATACTGCTCATCTCTGACTTATGGTGGTGCTAGAGATTGAACCTCAGGTTTATGGGCCTCAAGCATGAAAGTCTTCAGTATGACCATTACACTGCTTCCCTAATTCTCTATCAAAGAAATATAGAAATATCTGGAGTAATGTGTTACACTAATAAATAATATTCAGTGGGCCAGGTGGTGGCACACCCAGTTGAGCTTACATGTAACCATGCTCAGGGACCCAGGTTCAAACCTCCCAGTCCCCACCCACAAGCAAGTACATTATCTTCATGAGTGGTAAAACAGTGCTACAGAGAGACGTATATCTCTCTCTCAGTCTCTCTCTATCTCCCTCTCCCCTCAATTTCTCTCTACCCTATCAAAAGAAGAAAGAAAAGGAGAGAAAAAAAGAAGCAAGAAGAAAAGAAAAGAAAATGACCACCAGCAGTGATGGATTTTGTTGTGTAGCTAACAAGCCTCAGTGGCAAAAAGAAACAAATAAATAAAACTCAATGTTTGTTTTAAATAATAGAAGCACACAGAGTTCTAGAAGATTAAAAATGTTCTTATGGAAACCTATACCATATAAAGACAAGCCTGTGACTTATGGAAATGTGAAGAACTGGGAATAAACATAAAAGATTGGGAGGAGAGATGTGTCATACTGCTTTATTGTCCTGTTTGAAATAGATTAGCTTCCTTTCCACTTATCTACCATACTGCTTTATTATCCTGTTTGAAATAGATTAGCTTCCTTTCCACTTATCTACCATATTTATAAAAGACAGAGAAAAACACCGTGCTGGAAATGTGATTCATAATAGCACCATTATTCCTTAGATGAAACACGGTATTTGGTTCGCCTGGCAAAATATGCCAGTCACCACTAACCTGTAGCTCTGGAGGCTAGTGGGGTTGCTATGACAACCAGACAAAAGAGTTTAATAATAGCTCTGCTTCAAAGCTGGAAAACTGACAAAGATGAGTGCTGTAAATGCATGTGTTTTTCACAAATGCAAACAAGCAGAAATATATTTCTTTGTTCAAAAATATTAATTTAATATCACTTGCTGTTCCTGGTATTATGTTAGAAAGTATAGGAAAAGTAGATGTGGTCCCTGCACAATCAAATGCACTGTTAGTTCAGGAGACACAATAAAGAATCAACAAATCAATGAGCTGAGTAATTCTAGCACATGGAGCAGCTGTATAAAGTAATGAAGCCACTGTACTGAACAAGTAATATCTAGTGCAGGATGTGGATAAGAATGGAGTCAAAGCCCATATGAAAAATGCTGCTTTACAAACAAACTATCTTCAAAAACTTCAAGAAAACTATGGTGGTTATCTCTGGGAGGATGAGGCCACAGAACTTTGGTGGTGGGTTGACTGTGGAACCTGTGGGGTTTTTTTTTTTTTTGATGATTTAATATTGATTTATAAAATTATGAAATAACTAGGGTATAATTCCAAACTGTTCCTATCACCAGAGTTCTATATCCCCATTCCCTCCACTGGCAACTACAATGGTTCTCACAAGGTAACAGATATGGGTTGACTATAATTTCTATAACTATATATATATATATATATATATATATATATATTTGCCCATCTTTTCCACAGTCCTGCCTTCTCTTCCTTTCCAGGTCACACCTACATCCATTACTACTTTGGAGTGTCCTTTCTTTTGTCCTCTTCTTTCTCTGGGTCCTGGTGGAATTGGGGTTCAGAGCCCTCTGATCATTTCCCCCTAAAACTTCTCCCCCTCTAGGAGTATGGACCAAAATTCTTTATGGGGTGCAGAAGGTGGGAGGTCTGGCTTCTGTAATTGCTTCTCTGCTGGACATGGACATTTACAGGTCAATCCATACCAGCAGGCTGTTTATATTTCCCTAGTGGGGTAAGGCTTTGACTAGGTGAAGTTCAGGGATACATTGCTGAGGTTGTCTGTCCAGGGAGCATCGGCAGCTTGGTGACAGGTATGTTCCTAAGAAACCACTGACCTGACCCAGGGCCCATGTCTATTCATATTTAGCACAGGAGCCTATACAACCTCTGAGTCCCTGTCAATCTGAGCTCACAGTCCACGGTCACAGCTGGAAACATTCTAGGCTGCACTTATCTCAGGACCAGTCTTCCTCCAGTGGCAGAGCAAGATGCTCCAACCTCCCTTCGAAGAGCAGGGCAGACCCTATGACTGCTGCCTTATAGTAAGGCCAGGGTCCCAGAGAGGCCCTCAGAAGGGCTTATGATGCTGTTCCTGATGGAAGTGACCTTCAAATGGGTGGGGTCAACATTTAATTGTATTTATATACTTTCTTCAAGTTTGGGAGCTACTCTCTGGCCTAACCCAACATTTTAGTTTTATTCTCAACTCAGACACCATCTTCCCAGACAATATTTTTAGTCCACCTGAATATTAGCTTTCAAGCTCAGGCAAAAATTACTAATGTCGTGAGTCCTTGGGAACATATCTAAAATAAACTTCCTAGCTCCTTATCATCCTAAAATCCATATTCTCATCTGTTCTACTCCCACTTTTTGTTTCCTGTTCATTAATCCTTTTGTCTTTTTTTTTTATCATCAGAGAAATGCGAACATTAACCATTATTCCTGCTTTATATTTTACTGCCTTTTGGCCACCAAGTTGCAGATGCTACTATGATTCCATCCTGAAGCCCCTGGCACCCATGAGAACACCAGGACAGCAGATGAAGCTTCACAAATTGTAGAGCACTGCTGTGTTTTCTTTCTTCTTCTTTCTTTCTCCTTTTTTTTTTGCCTCCAGGGTTATGGCTGGGGCTTGGTACCAGCACTACGAATATACTGCTTCTGGAGGCTATTTTTCCCATTTTGTTGCCTTGTCGTTGTTGTTGTTGTAGAGGTTGTTGTTATTGCATAGGGCAGAGAGAAATCGAGAGAGATGGGGAAGACGGAGAAAGGGGAGAGAAAGATAGACACCTGTAGACCTGCTTCACCGCTTGTGAAGCGACCCCACTGCAGCTGGGGAGCCGGGGGCTTGAACTGGGATTCTTACTCTGGTCCTTGCATTTCGTGCCATGTATGCTTAACCCGCTGTGCTGTGGCCCAGGCCACTGTATTATGTTTCATTCTGTCTCTGTCCTACTCTCTCTGTGTCATTCATGTCGTTCATTCATTCATTTATTTATTCATTTATTCATTCATTGGTTTATTTATTTGTTTTTGCCTCCAGGCTTATTGCCTGGGGCTCGGTGCCTGCACTATGAATCCACTGCTCCTGGAGGCTGTTTTTCCCATTTTGTTGCCCTTGTTGTGCTTGTTGTAGTTGTCGTTGTCATAGCTGTTGTTGGATAGGACAGAAAGAAATGGAGGAGGGGAAGACAGAGACGGGGAGAGAAAGATAGACACCTGCAGACCAGCTTCACCGCTTGTGAAGCAACTCCCCTGCAGGTGGGGAGCCGGGGGCTCAAACTGGGATCCTTACACCAGCCCTTGTGCTTTGCGCCACCTGCACTTAACCCGATGCACTACCGCCCAGCTCCCTTAAATTCATTTTTTTAAGAATGGTTATGCAAAGACATTTTCACACCTGAGGCTCTAAAGTCCCAGGTTCAATTCCCTGCACCACTATAAGCCAGAGATGAGCAGTGCTCTGGTGAAAAAAAAAGAAAAGGAAAAGGAAAAAAAAATTCCATCTTTAATCTATATTTAAGTAAGTCAGTCGCTAAATTTATCTTCTGGGGAATCCTAGACACCTGTTGCTTAAAGTTAACAGAATTTTCAAGCTATCTAGCACTGTACCAGCAGTTGCATTGCATAAAACAGAGCTTCAGTACAAATCTGTGGACCTCAGAATAGCTCCATTTGCTATTGTACCAGAAGACTGAAGCTGGCATGACACGAGGGGGCTCCACCTTCTTTTTCTGACTATACTGTTGTGCTGACTATACTGTGAGTGCTGGAGGGGAATCTGACCCCCAGCTTGTATACTCTGAGCCTGTTTCCTTGCCCTGTGACCCCGCAGTGCTACATTTGCATGGAGAGCAAGGGCATCTCTGCAGAATGCCCGCTTATGTCATGTCTAGGAGTCTGCTTCAAAACCAGTGTGAGTTTAACCACAACCACAGAAGGGAAGCCCAAGTTACATTTCAAGGGATGTGCCCTTTCCTATTACTCAGTCTCAAATGCCATCCAAAACGATCAGAATATCAATACTTTCCCGGGGCCACAGCATTCAGGCCTTGGTTTCCATATGGACAATGGATCCTGCTTTGAAAATAACTTATATGACAGGGGCTTCCACCTCCAGACTCTGGCTGGTCTGTTCCTGCTCCACCTACCACTATACCCTACTGTTTAACTGTCTCCCCCCACTGTATACTCCACAAACACACACACACACACACACACACACAGACAACTTGGAGGGCTAGATCCACAGGCAGCTAGCTCTCTCCTATTCCCAGGCACACAAAGCCATGCACACAAGCATAGTCACTCAGACCCTCCATGCTCAGCAACAAGCCATGCTAGCTCTCTGTTGGGTCCACTAGGACTCCCAGCAAAGGGTGGGTAGGCTGCTCCCTCTGCTGAGCCCCAGCCACTCCCACCCATCCCCCAGTAGTCCCAGCTGTCCTACTATGCCCACAAGTCTGTCACTTTTGCAAACACCATCAATTATCTGTTAGCCCCAGCACCAGAGACCTCTCTGGTACCATCCCCTTGACCTCAAAAGCCAAACTGTGTGCAAAAGAAAAATAAAGGCTTTCCAGTGATGGAAAAAACAAACAACAACCAAAAACACAGAACTTGCAAAATCTGGGTTCTTTGAGTTTTTCAGACTACAGCTATAGATAGAAAAGATGGGGGGAGGGGGCAGACGGTGGCGTAGCTGGTTAATCGCATGTAGTATTAAGCACAAGGACCACAGCAGGGAAAGGAGTTTAGGCCCCTGCTCTCCACTTGCAAGAAGGTGCTCCACCATCGATGAAGCAAGCCTGCAGGTGCTTACCATTCACTCTCCCTCTCCCTTCTCAATTTCTGTCCTATCGAGTAAAATGGGGGGGGGGAAATGGCTGCCAGGAGTGGTTGATTCTAGTGAGCCCCAGTGAACAAAACTGATAAACGAGAAAAGGATGCTTTTCTGTCAAGAAGGAATTTTAACAATACCGGTAGTGTCATTCACTGCACAAACAACAGAGACATGAAATCAAAAAGTCAGGTAGTCTGGTTTCTAATACCAGTTTTATTTGTAACTAACCACACACAAATCACTTATCTGTGAAACAATGGTTAACATTTATTCATTAATTCACAATCACATCACAAAACCAAAACTCTTCCCAGAAAACCTCTTTGTCATCCAAGATGCTACTATTTAGCTTATATTTCAACTCGAAGGTTGAAAATGACAAATTAGAGGATTTGTCATTTATAAACTGCTTATATACCTTACTTCTGTACCTGGATAATCTGATTGAGATCAGCTGTGTCCTATTTCAGTCTCATAAAAGAAAAAGCTATCAACAAGAAGTTACTGGTGAAGAGAAGTTGGTAAAAAATAAATAAATAAATACGACCAAAAAACCCCCACAATTTTCATTAAATATAGTGCGTGTTGTCAAAAATGAACGAAGTTTAGCTTTAGACAGTAAGGGCATGTTTGCTCTTTCGCAGGAGCACACACTGCTACAAGAAGCATTTTATTTCACTAAAAATGTTAAACAGGAATGTTTTGTGGACTCTTCTGATGGCCAACCCAATTGGCTAAGATTTTATTTTTTTAATCTTTGTCTCTCTCTCTCTCTCCATTTTCATCTTGATGTGAAATGGTATTACATATATGCATATATATATATACATATATATATAATTTTAAAAAAATCAATTCCCACCCAAAAACACATTCCTTTGCACTCTGCCAGAGTGTAAGGTATGTTACTTTTCTGGGCACGGCAGGGGTAGATAGCATAATGGCTATGCAAAGAGACTCTCATATGCCTGAGGTACCGAAGTCCCAGGTTCAATCCCCTGCATCACTGCAAGCCAGAGCTGATCAGTGATCTGGTTTAAAAACAAAATGTTACTTTTCTGTCACTATAGAGAATAAACAAGAGAGAACTAAATGAAGATTTAGGAAATTAACAATTCTAACAGGATATGAAAGACTTAAATGCCATAAGCATCTGATTATTAATCATAACAATCATATTTAGTAAACCCTCATGAGGTAAGCACCTATTTTTTTTAATTTAACAATGTTAATTTTATGCGGTTTAGCCTCTTTCTGGACTTTACCTTACACATGACAGAAACAAGACTGAAGAAGCATGGTTCACAGAGAAACACAGAACAGCTACAAATCCCATAATAAAATAGCCATGTATACCACTGTTTAGAGAAATATTTTAGACGAAACATATTTTCACAACTGGCCCCAAATGCCATCATTGACTTGTGTTATTTTAACTGTAAACTTTTAATACAAAAATACCTTTAAGCTGATAACATTTAGTGACTACAAAACTGACAGAATATGTCAATGTCACACAAAACAGTTCTATACACAACTTAAAGTTTTGACGTTCTCTGCTGGCACTTGATTTTATAGTTGATAGACACACAATAATTGATGTCAGTAAAATACTGTTTTTAGCTTATACAATATTTTGAAAACCAATATTACTTCACAAAGCAATAAATAATCACATACTATTGACAAATTCTTTAAGATGAACACCAAGACGTTGTCAGAATCACACAAACTTTTTAAAACAATGGATAAAAATTTACATTATCATGTTCAGTGAAAAAAAAGAATTAGTCCTCTAATCAAATGAATCATGTGTCAAGTATGGATTAGAAAACATGAACCTGAAAGGAAGTTAACTACTTTGTTTTGTTTTCTTGAGGTTTTTAGATGGTTAATGGCACTATTAGAATGAATTTTTAGATGAAAAGAATTGTTGCTCTTTGCAAATACACATTTTACATTACAAAATTAAAACTGAAAGTACTGTCAAACAGTAGAAGCCTGTTTTTTTTTAATTTCAGTGAATTTACAGCATTTCTGTACATTAATACAAATAAAATCACCACTTGTACTAAACATATATGTATTTTTCTTTCTTCACAAAAAGAAAATAAAACCTAGCAAACTAAATTGTAACACATTTTGTAAAAACCCACTAGTTTAAAATATGGGACTCTATAAACTACTCTAAAGAAAAAGGTAACTTTCACAACCCTGCTTAGTATCTCCTATCCATTCAATTTCTTATTATAAAAATCAAAGCCCAAGTTACAGTACTTGTGGCACTAAACAAAATGAAAAATTTAAATAAAACACTAGTAGTATAATAAAAATAATACACTAAAATCAAAATACTGGACTTGTAGGACAGTAATTTATTAAATAGGTTGATTTCTTTGAGTGTTTGAATTCTGTAACATTAAATTACATAAATAGGTTGATTTCATTGAGTGCTTAAATTCTGTAACATTAAATACACTAGTATTTCAAATACCCCTTTCTCAGCCCAAACTGAAATCAGCTTTTTCATCTTTGCAGCAAGCAGAAAGGGTATGTCCTTGTGATTCCCAAAGCAGGAAGAAAACACTTTAAAGCATCAATCAACCTATCAAAAAAAAAGGTGTGTTTAGCCAGTGCTTTTCACTGAGGTGCTACCTGTACCCATAAATCATCATCAGATAAAGAACTCGAGCTTCCTGACTCAGAATCTAGCTCACTGAATCCACCTAAATCCCACTCAGTACTAGACTCACTGGGTACTTCTTCTTCCTCAGTGAGGAAACTCTCACCAGATTCAAGACAGGAAGGATAAACTCGAGATGAGAGGCAAAAAAAGTTGGAATCAAACTGGAAGAGGCCTAATGTGCTACCTATATTAATCCACTGGTCAGTCACCAGGTCATATTCATACACAGTCACCCTGTTTTTTTTCCATTGTGGAGTGCGTGAAGTGATCAGCAACAACTTCTGGCCATGGGTGATAATTCGATAGTTATTGGTTTCAGACACCAAAGGAATATTATTCATTTGTCTCCACTCTCCTCTGACTGGATTGTAGACCTTCATGACAGGGATATCACAGATACAATAGATCTCATCATTGAAGACACAGGCTTCCTGAAAGTCGTTGCGTTTAAGAGAAACGCACTTCAACCATATATTATGGCTGGGATCAAAACAGAACATGCGCTTACTATTTAGAGCATAGAGATAGTTTTGAATTACCATAAGGTCAAAAGATATGAAAGAATGGGGTAGTGGGGCTACCATGACCCACTGGTTCCTCTGAACACTGTAGCACTCCACTTCCTTCAGTTTAACCCCAGTAATAGGGTCTCGCCCACCCAGAATGTAAATGTAACCATTGAGGTATGCCACATCCATGCCCTCACGGCAGAGTAGGCGGTCTGCCAGCTGCTGCCAACTATTCTGGGCTGGCTTATACACCCAGAGGTCCTTCCTGGGCTGGGGAGCTAGGTATATGTCATGGTCAGGAGACACACAGACAGCTAGGGTAGTTACAGATCTAGTGTGGGCAAGGCAGGTCACAGGCGATGGTACTTTGTAAATGTCCCCAGAGTATGGGTCACAGCAGAGAAAGGGATCTCTGGGGTGTCCAAAAAGGATCACCATCTTCTTGGCACACACACCCAGCCTCTGGGGTGGGCTTTCTACGGCAGGCACAACCGAGCTACTGCTGCTGGCCTCGGGCTTTGGCACCAGAGACTTGCACAACATGTCCCCATATCGCATCTGCAGGGCTCCTTCAATAAGGTCCAGGCAGTGCTTCTTCACAATGGTGTTGGCCAGCAGTCCTTTCAGGTAATCCTGATCTTGGTCAGCGAAGTGTGTCCAGCGGACACACTTGAAGACTTCTGCGGCGCTGGGGCCGCGTTCCTTGGGGGCTGCCTCCAGCCACTGCACTGCCACGTGACACACGGTTTGCTCATGCTCTATGTTTAGACTATCCAGGCGGAGGACAGTCAACATCTGAGCCAAGGTCAGATCTGCCAGAGTCTCTTCTCGAATGGAACTCATCTGACTCAGCTGTTTAAAGTTGTGAGCTATGAAGGCCTGGGCCTGGGAGCGCAGCTTGCGGTGGCCAAAGGCGTCCGCAAACTTGAAGATTGCGGTGCAGTTGGTGAGGTCCAGGCGGCGCGCCAGGAAAGAAGCACAGGCCTCCCGCACGTACTCCAGCTGCAGCATGTCCGACGCGGCGTAGAGGCGCTCCACGTTGGCCTCACTCAGGGACACGCGGCCCGTGTAGCAGTAGTCGACCAGCACCTCGAAGGACTCGGCATCCACGTCGTGCATGGTCACGCTGGTCTGCTGGCTCTCGTACATGCCGCCCGTGAACATGCTCTTGAAATAGGGACACGCGGCGGCCAGCACGTTCCGGTTGCAGGGGAACAGGCGGCCCGTGCCCGGCCCGCTCCCGGGCGTCACCACCTCAATGGTCACATCGCACAGCAGCCTTGCATCGTAAAAGGACTTGAGCTGTGCCAGCAGGGCTGCAGAGTGGGCCGCGTCCTTCAGCTCCTCTGGGCCGGTAAAGAAAGCCGAGACTGTGGGTTTGTGAATTCTCTTGGGTCGCTTGCCACCGCGGGGACTGGCCAGGCGACGAGAGCGCTGGGCCTCCTCCCGGGACTGCATGGTGGCGATGGCGGTGGGAGCCGAGGACGAGATCGGGTGCAAGGACCTGGCTCCTCCTCACCCTCCTCTGACTGGCACTAAGATCTTGGTATCTCCAGAGACACTGCAGCGCGTGTCCATTTACTTAATTCCAGCCCTACTGCACGATGCCACCTCCCTTTATCGCGTAGACAGTGTCTGACTCACCCTTTTCCAGTTCTGTGCCCGTTCTCTGCCTCAGCTTTGCCCGCTCCGGAACGGCTGGCAGGAGCCAAGAAAGCCGCCACCGCTGCGTTGGCAAGACGGGTAGGCGGTAGGGAGAACTACCGCTCCCAGGCTGCCCTTCGCTCCTCGAGGAATGCCGGGCTCGCCAGACTCCTGGGCATAGGCTGGCGCACAGAGGCCGCTTTGCATATTGGGAATAGTAGTTTCGATAATATCGCGAGAATTATCGCTCGTTCATTGTTTCTGATGACGGAGTTTGAAAATCCGTAATTTTTTTTTCATTTGTTTTTTTTCGGTTTGGAATCCGCATCGGAGGCCTATTCTGTGTCTAATAAATGGCTTCTTTCTCAGAACCGTCTCCTGTTTCAAATATGTTGAAAAATCATTCTCTCACGACTACACCTGACGCTATCCGACGCTGTTCATGTCGCGTCCTGCGTAGATGAGATGAAAGAAAGTGCGCAGCGTATATAGGATGCTTTGCGTCAATGTCTGCAGGCTGCTAATAAAATTGATGAAGTGCGCGCGTACGTGGTCAACTGAAATATAGGTATGAATGTTTTTAGCTTTTCGTCTAGCGTTTGGAAGAAAATGAAACAGAGAACTTGAAATCACAGCCTGTAGGGGGAAAAAAATTTAAAAGTCCTCTAGGTTTCTGCAGTGATCCATTTGAGTTTTTTAGTTGCTAGATTTTTATTTTTAAACACTTTAAAGGTTTATTTATTTATTTATTACTGAAAGTGCCAATTCATTCCTCTGGCGTACGCAATACCCCGGATGAAATCGGAACCTGCAAGTCGGGTTTTTGCCACCACCAAGACGCTAGATTTTATTCTGTACACGTTTCAGTTTATTGGAGAAAAGACGAGAAAGTCACAGGACGGACCAGGATGACCCACAGCAGATACACTGTTAGACTCCCAAGCAGGAGGTCTCAAGTTCAACCCCCACATCCACTGTGCCAGATTGAGGCTCTAGTTCTTTCTCTTTAGTAATTTTTTTAAGTCACAGCAAGTCTGCATACACTTCATATTATTAACATCTTGTATTAGTGTTTGCACTTATTACATGTAATGAGCTTATACTAATTATCAATTATAGCATATAATTTAGGAGTAGGGACATAGTGTAAATATCTACAGGATGCTAGTAAAATTAATGAACTACGTGCGTATGTGGTTATATAAAATATAGGTCTGAATGTTTTTAGCTTTTCGTCTAGCGTTTGGAAAAACTGAAATGGTGGTGATTATATAAGACTCATGTTTGAAGCTCCAGGTTCAACCCCAGTACCACTATTAACCACAACTTAGCAATGCCTTAGTAAATGAAATCACACAAAAAAGTTTATTTTATATTAGGGCTCATTTTTTTATATTGTATAATTATATGGGTTTTGAAAAAGGTATACATAGTCATATATAGTCAATACTTTTATAGAATAGTTTAACTGCCCTAAAAATCTTGTGTTCAATCTATTTATGCCTTGTCCTCCTCCTCCCCTACTCCCCCACATCTGGGACCACTGATAGCATTGTCTATATAGTTCACCATTCCAGAATATCAAATAGTAGAGTTATAAAATGCTGGAGCTCGGGGCCAGTGGTGGCGCAGCGGGTTAAGCGCACATAGCGTGAAGCTCAAGGACCAGAGAAAGGGTCCCAGTTCGAACCTCCGGCTCCCTGCCTGCAGGGGGGGGTCGCTGGGGGGTCGCTTCACAAGTGGTGAAGCCGGTCTACAGGTGTCTATCTTTTTTATTATTATTATTTCTTTATTGGGGAACTAATGTTTTACATTCAACAGTGAATACAATAGTTTGTACATGCATAACATTTTTCAGTTGTCCATTTTAACAATACAACCCTCACTAGGTCCTCTGTCATCCTTCTTGGACATGTATTCCCCACCCCCCACCCCCCAGTCTTTTACTTTAGTGCAATACACCAATTCCAGTTCAGGTTCTACTTATGTTTCCTCTTCTGATCTTGTTTTTCAACTTCTGCCTGAGAGTGAGATCATCCCATATTCATCTTTCTGTTTCTGACTTATTTCACTTAATATGAAATTTTCAAGCTCCATCCAAGATCGGCTGAAAATGGTGAAGTCACCATGTTTTATAGCGGAGTAGTATTAATTGTGTATATAGACTACAACTTGCTCAGCCACTCATCTGTTGTTGGACACCTGGGTTGCTTCCAGGTTTTGGCTATTACAAACTGTGCTGCCAAGAACATATGTGTACACAGATCTTTTTGGGTGGATGTGTTGTATTCCTTAGGATATATCCCCAGGAGAGGAATTGCAGGATCATAGGGTAGGTCCATTTCTAGCCTTCTGAGAGTTCTCCACACTTTTCTCCACAGAGGCTGGACCAATTGACATTCCCACCAGCAGTGTAGGAGGGTTACTTTGACCCCACAAACTCTCCAGCATTTGCTGCCGTTACCTTTTCTGACGTATGGCATTCTTACAGGAGTGAAGTGGTATCTCACTGTTGTTTTTATTTGCATTTCTCTGACAATCAGAGACTTGGAGCATTTTTTCATGTGTTTCTTGGCCTTTTGTATCTCTTCTGTGGTGAATATTCTGTCCATGTCCTCTCCCCATATTTGGATGGGTTTATTTGTTGTCTTGTTGTTGAGTTTGGATAGCTCTTTATATATTTTGGTTATTAGCCTCTTGTCTGATGTATGGCATGTAAAGATCTTCTCCCATTCTGAGGGGTCTCTTGGTTTGGGTAATAGTTTCTTTAGCTGTGAAGAAGCTTTTAATTTGATGTAGTCCCATAGGTTTATGTTTGCCTTAGTCTTCTTTGTAATTGGATTCGTTTCATTGAAGATGTGTTTGAAATTTATGCGGAAAAGAGTTCTACCAATATTTTCCTCTAAGTATCTGATAGTTTGTGGTCTAACATCCAAGTCCTTGATCCACTTGGAATTTACTTTTGTATTTGGTGAAATATAATGGTTCAGTTTCATTCTTCTGCATGTTTCAACCCATTTTTTTCCAACACCATTTGTTGAAGAGACTCTCCTTTCCCCATTTAATAGTCTGGGCACCTTTGTCAAAGATTAGATGTCCATAGGTGTGGGGCTTTACTTCTGGGCTCTCAATTCTATTTCACTGGTCAATGTGTCTGTTGACGTTCCAGTACAAAGCAGTTTTGATGACAATGGCCCTATAATACAATTTGAGATCTGGGCGTGTGATGCCGCCAGTTCTGTTTTTTCTTCTCAAGATTCTTTTGGCAATTCTAGGTCTTTTCTGTTTCCAGATAGAGATTTGTAGCATTTTTTCTATTCTCCTAAAAAATGTGCTTGGGATCTTGATGGGGATAGCATTAAATTTGCATTTGATTTCTGTCCTTGTGGTTGCTTTAGGGTTCCTTTGTTCTTTTTCTAGGTCATTAAGATGTGCAGTCAGGCTGTTTATTTGTTTTTTCTTGTTTCCTAATGTGTGCTTCTATGGCTATGAGCTTCCCTCTCAGTACTGCCTTAGCTGTGTCCCAAATATTTTGATAGCTTGTGTCTTCATTTTCATTGAACTCTCAAAACATTTTGATTTCTTCCTTTATTCCTCTTTGACCCAGTAGTTATTAAGGAGTGTACTGTTGAGCTTCCAAATTTTGGGACTATCACTAGTCTTTTGTTGATTGTTAAGTGTTAGTTTAATTCCACTGTGGTCTGAGAAAATGCTTGGGATGATTTCAATGCTCTTGAATTTGCTGATGCTGTCTTTGTGGCCTAACATATGGTCTATCCTTGAGAATGACCCATTTGGACTTGAGTAAAATGTGTATTCCAGTTTCTTGGGATGAATGACTCTGAAAACGCAATTTGAACAGCTCCAGTTAAATAACAATTTTTACTGCACAGCTATTAAGAACAATGAACTCACCTTCTCTAACCTATTTTGGATGGAGCTAGAAGGAATTATGTTAAGTGAGATAAGTCAGAATGGCAAAGATGAGTATGGGATGATCCCATTCATAAACAAAAGTTGAGAAAGATTAACAGAAAGGGAAATTCAAAGCAGAATCTGACTGAGTTTGAAGTAGGGCACCAAAGTAAAAATCTCTGGGTTGAGGGTGAGGGTGGATGTTCAACTTCACAGGGCAGTGGGGAAGGATGGGATGGGACACAGTCTTTTGGTGGTAAGAATGGTGTTTATGTACACTCCTATTAACCTGTAGTCATATAAATCACTATTTAAGTAATATGAGAGGGGAAAAACTGATTGAATATCTCAAAAGTTTTTAAAGCACAAACTGAGTCTTTTTAATACATAGGCTGAGTTTTTGATATGTTGACTCTCTTAAAAACTTAGTCCAGGGAGAACAGAAGCAACTGATGGTATAGCTATATACAAATAATGTCAAAGGACATAAAATATGGTGATGGTGTGTATGATACAGCAAATCCTAACACGGGTTTTTCAAAGTTAATGTCAACCCTTCAGCCTCATTACTCAGGTGAGACCTTTCCTTTCTCTTTTCCTTTTATTATTTTTTTTAAAAAATTAAATATTTATTTATTCCCTTTTGTTGCCCTTGTTGTTTTATTGTTGTAGTTATTACTGTTACTGATGTCATTGTTGTTGGATAGGACAGAGAGAAATGGAGAGAGGAGGGGAAGACAGAGCGTGGGAGAGAAAGAGAGACACCTGCAGACCTGCTTCACCGCCTGTGAAGTGATTCCCCTGCAGGTGGGGAGCGGGGGCTGGAACTGGGATCCTTACACTGGTCCTTGCGCTTTGCGCCACCTGAGCTTAACCCCCTGCGCTACCACCTCACTCCCTAGAGACCTTTCCTTTCATAGGATTCTCTAATTCCATTCTAGGTGGTTCACTTCCTATCGAAGTCCCAAAACCTAGATATAGACCAGGTCCCATAAGATAGAGCATATGTTCACATGTATCTATAAATTAGGGCAAACTATATACCTGAAAGCAAAAGTGCACAATAGTCTGCAGTGAGTCAGTATATGCAGCAAGCAAGTAGAAAGACCTAAAAAGACACCATAAAGTTCCTAATGAAATAGTGTCTACTTAGACTTAAATACCCTTCTCCTACTACTTCCTATTATACTTCCCTTAGTCACTCCAAAGCTAACCTTATCAAAGTAAGGACTAAAAAAGCTGAATAAGGGCAAGAGAGTAGCATACTTTAACAATGACTCTTTAGTCACTATCAGGCCACGCCATCAGCTGGGGCCCTAGTCGGGGAATCCTGAGATTTCCAAACAGACATGATGGGCCTAGATCTTGAATAGATTCTTTTCTCCATTGTTACTGGTCATCTCTATCAGAAACAACACAATAGACCTCTTTGTGGGCCCCCATAGGACCTTGCCCCCAATGTGGATCAACAACGGTAGAGAATGTTCCATCCTCCAAAGGGAGGATGGACAATAGACTCTATATTCCACCTGAGGAAGATGGGTCCTGAAATTGGGGCAGCTTAGAATGTTCCTACTCATGTTCACAGAATGTGAGCTCAGATCTAGAGGGATGCAGAGGTCACATAGGCTCCTAAGCTGAATATGGGCCCCAGATCACATCAAATCGATGGAGTTTACAATCAACAATATTTATACACCTTTCCCATATTTGGGAGCTACTCTCCTCCCTGATCCAGCTTTCTGGTCCTTTTTCCAGCTATGACATCATCTCCCCAGACAATAACTTGGGTCCACCTGCATATCAGATGTCAGACTCAAGGGGAAAAAAAGAACTAAAAACTAGTATAGTCATGGGCTATATACCCCCCAACTCTTCATCTGAACTATTCCAGCCTTTAGGTTCATGATTAGTCAACAATTTGTTTGGCTTTTTATATGTTAACTCTCCTTTCAGCCACCAGGTTCCAGATGCTAATATGATGCAAACCCTGAACTTCCCTGGATAGATGACCCCACCAATGTGCCCTGGAGTCCTGCCTTCCCAGATCCCTGCCCCACTAGGGAAAGAGAAAGACAGGCTGGGAATATGGATCAACCTTTCAATGCCCATGTTCAGTAGGCAAGCAATTATATAAGCCAGACCTTCCACCTTCTGCACCCCATAATGACCCTGGGTCCATACTCCCAGAGGGATAAAGAATAGGAAAGCTATCAGGGGATGGGATGGGATACGGTGTTCTGCTGGTGGGAATTGTGTGGAATTGTACTCCTCTTATCCTATGTTTTTTGTCAGTATTTCCTTCTTTAAATAAAAATTTAAAAATAAGAATAATAACAATTTAAATTGAATTTTAATAACAGTACTTGTAAATAAAATACTTTACTTTATTTTTATTTATTTATTTTGCTCCCAGGGTTATTGTTGGGGCTTGGTGCCTGCACCACTGCTCCTGGTGGCCAATTTTTCTATTTTATTGGATAGGACAGACAGAAATTGAGAGAAGGGGTGGAGATAGTGAGGGAGAGAGAAAGACACTTGCAGCCCTGCGTTACCACTTGTGAATCATCGCCCCTGCATGTGGGGAGTTGGGGCCTCTAACTGAGATTCTTTAGGGGGTCCTTGTGTTTTGTATTATGTACGCTTAACCTGGCCCCTTAAATAAAATATTTTATTGAAGAAACCTTGTACTGATGCCTGAAGCTCCAAAGTTCCAGATTCAATCCTCTGTACCACAATTAGCCACAGCTGAACAGTGCTCTGGTAACAAAAACAAAACAAAACAAAACAAAAATAGAAAAAAAGAGACCTTCTACTGCACAGTGTAATTAGTATTCAGCATTATGCATACAAAAATATTCCTTGATTTAGTCCAATTGCTTAAGATTTACAAAAGTGGGGGTCAGGTGGTCATCACCACCCAATTAAGCACACATTACCATGCATGAAGACCCAGGTCTGAGCCCCAGCTCCCCACCTGCAGGTCTCTCTTTTTATCTTCCCCTCCCTTCTCAATTTTTTTTAACTTTTTATTTATAAAAAGGAAACATTGACTAAACGATAGGATAAGACGGGTACAACTCCACACAATTCCTACCACCAGAACTCTGTATCCCATCCCCTCCCCTGATAGTTTTCCTATTCTTTATCCCTCTGGGAGTATGGACTTAAGGTCCTTGTGGGATGCAGAAGGTGGAAGGTCTGGCTTCTGTAATTGCTTCCCCACTGAACATGGGCGTTGACAGGTCGATCCATACTTCCAGCCTGTCTTTCTCTTTCCCTAGTGGGGAAGGGCTCTAGGGAAGCAGAACTCCAGGACACATTGGTGGGTTTGTCTGTCCAGGGAAGTCTGGTCGGCATCAAGAGAGTTAACATTACAAAGCCAAACAAATTGTTGACCAGTCATGGACCTAAAGTCTGGAATAGTGCAGGTGAAGAGTTGGGGTGGGGGGGCTCTGTTTTGTAGATAGCTAGTAGGCATATTTTAGTTATATTCCAAAGGGCCTGTGGCTATACTGGGTTTTTTTGTTTGTTTGTTTGTTTTTGTTTTTTGCCTGAGCCTGAAATCTAATATGCAGGTGGGTCCTAATTATTGTCTGGGGAGATGATGTCATAGCTGGAAAAAGGACCAGAAAGCTGGATCAGGGAAGAGAGTAGCTCCCAAATATGGGAAAGGTATATAAATATTGTTGGTTGTAAACTCCATCGATTTGATGTGATCTGGGGCCCATATTCAGCTTAGGAGCCTATGTGGCCTCTGCATCCCTGTAGATCTGAGCTCACATTCTGTGGTCATAAGTAGGAACGTTCCAAGCTGCCCCAATTTCAGGTCCCATCTTCCTCAGGTGTAGCATAGAGTATATTGTCCAGCTTCCCTTCAGAGGATGGAACATTCTCTATCCCTTCTCAATTTCTATCTGTCCTATCAGATTAAAAGAAGAAAGTAAGAAATAAAAGGGAAAAATTATTGCCAGGAGCAGTAAACTCAGGCACCAAGCTCCAGTGATAACTTCGGTGGCAATGAAAAAAAAAATTACAAAAGCATTTTACGCTTGTATTTATAAACTTTGTCTCAGTCTAGTTGATCCTCTGGTTACCAGGTTCTACAGTATATCAGGATTCAATCAACTTTGGATCAAAAATACAAACTATATAGTATGTCCAGCCAATGAAGGTTGTATCTGTACCAACTATGTGTAAACTTTTCCCCTTATCATTATTCCTCAAACAATACACATAATAACTAACAACTTTCTAATTGTATTTACATTTATTACTTTTTGGGATAGTATTCACATTATATTAGGCATTATAAGTAATCTAGAGATGGTTTAAAGAGTAAGAGGGTAGCCCAGCAGGTGACAAAGTGGATAGAGCACTAAACTTTCAAACATGAGGTACCAAGTGTGGTCCACAGCATAACATATGCTAAAGTACTGATCAAATATCTCTCCCTCTCTCTTTTGTTAATTAATAAATATATATATTTCAGGCCCAGGAGGTGAACAATGAATAGGGCACTGATCTTGGAAGCATGATGTTCCAAGTTCAATCCTTGGTCTCCCATATGCCAGAGTAATGCTTTGGGTCTACCGTCTTCTCCCTCTATATCTTGTGTTAACAATTACTAAAATATTTTAGAAATAAACAGTAATAAATACAACTTTAAAAAATGCACATAAGAGTAAACTCCAGATGGATCAAGATCTTGTATGTTAGACCAGAAACTATCAAATACTTAGAGGAAAATATTGGCAGAATTCTTTTCCATCTAAGTCTCATAGGCATCCTTAATGATACAAATTCAAGTGCAAGGAGGACAAAATAAAAAATAATCCCATAGCACTACATCAAATTTAAAAGCTTCTGTACAGCAACGTAAACCACCACCCAAAGAGACACCTTACAGAATGGAAGAAGCTCTTTACATGTCACGCATCAGACAAAAGGCTAATAACCAAAATATATAGAGTTCACCAAACTCAGCAGCAACAACAAAAAATGAGCCTATCCAACAGTGGGGAGAGGACATGAGCAGAATATTCATCAAAGAGACCCGAAAGGCCAACAGACATATGAATAAATGCGCCAAGTCACTGGTTGTCAGAGAAATGCAAATTAAGACAACAATGAGATACCACTTCATCTCTGTGAGAATGTCATACATCAGAAAGTACAGTAACACATGTTGGAGAGGTTTCAGGGGGTAGCCCTTCTACAATGCTGGTGGGAATGTCAATTGGTCCAACTCCTGTGGAGAGCAGTCTGGAGAACTCTCAGAAGGCTAGAAATGGACCTATCCGATGACCTGATAATTCCTCTCCTGGGGATATATCCCAAGCATTCCCCCTGCAGATGGGGAGCAGGGACTCAAACCCAGTTCCTTGCACATAGTAATGTGTGCGCTCATTCAGGTGTGCCACCACTCTGCCCCAGAAAGTACAAATCTTGAACACAAGTAGAAAGGACAGTACACTTTGTTCTAACCACCAAATACTGCTGGAAAACTCTAAGGATGCAATACATACTTCATGTGTCACAGTTTAACAAAAACAAGGTAATTCCATTTTCACATGTGAGGAGTTTGTAGTTACCACTTTATACAAAATTCAAGTGAAAAGTTGAACAAACCAAAAATCAGCAACTGTCCTTGGATCCATAAGAGAGGGGAGGGATGGGCTCCCATTTTCTGGTGCACTGGGTTGAGCACACACATTACTGTGAACAAGGACCTGCCTTCAAACCCCCGGTACCCAACTGTAGTGGGGAAGCTTCAAGCTTCACAAACAATGAAGCAGGGCTGCAGGTGCCTTTCTTTCTCCTTTAAAGTTTTTAAATCTTTATTTATTTACTGGATAGAGACAGTCAGAAATCAAGAGGGAAGGGAGTGACAGAGAGGGAGAGAGACACACACCTGCAGCCCTGTTTCACCACTCGCAGAGCTTTCCCTCTACCTCTTTCTCTTTTTCTATCAAATTAAAAACAAATTTTTAAAAATAGAGATGGGAGGGGGTCAGGCGGTAGTGCAGTGGGTTAAGCACCTGTGGCGCCATGTGGCGCACAGCACAAGGACCGGCTTAAAGATCTTGGTTCAAGCCTCCCGGCTCCTCCCGTACAGGGGAGTCACTTCATAAGCAGTGAAGCAAGTCTGAAAGTCTATCTTTCTCTCCCCCTCTCTGTCTTCCCCTCCTCTTTCCATTTCTCTCTGTCCTATCCAACAACGAATGACATCAACAACAACAATAACTACAGCAAGGCGGCAACAAAAGGGGGGAAAATGGCCTCCAGGAGCAGTGGATTCATGGTGCAGGCACTGAGCCCCAGCAATAATCCTGGAGGCAAAAAAAAAATAAGAGATGGGGGCACTGGTGCATCCAGTTAAGCATATATATTATCATGTTCAAGCCCTTGCTCCCCACCTGCAGGGGAAGTGAAGAAGCTTCACAAGAGATGAAGCAGGGCTGCAGCTATCTTTCTTTCTCCCTCTCTTCTCTCTCTGCCCTACCCAATAAAATAGAAGGGGAAAAAAGAAAAGAAAAAGAGGAAAGAACGCCACTGGGAGTAAAACTGGCAGCAGCAAGCCCCAGCAGTAACCCTGGTGGCAATATAGGTAAACAAATAAATGGGGGGGAGGAGGCATACAGCAAATAGCTGTTACCAAGACTGATAGGTTATTACAAGGAGTCACGACTTAGCTGATCAAAGTTGTACAAGTGCAAAAAAAAAAAAAATCTCTTTGGGAAGAAGAAAACCTGAACTGTAATTACCAAATTGCTGGACACTGTCAAAAGCTTAGGGGCTGGGAGATGGCTCACACTTTACCATGTGTGAGAGCCCAGGTTAAAGCACCTGGCCACCACATCAAAAGAAGCTTCCTGAGCAGTAAGCCAATGTTGTGATGTCTCTTCCTCTCTGTCTCTGTTTATCTCTCCCTTTCTACCTTTCCCCCTCTATCTAAAAAGAGAAAGTATAGTCTGCCAGGAACAGTAGAATCAGGACCAGGTATGTACAAAGCCCTGGCAGCAATGGAAAAAAAAAATCACCTGTCACTAGGGGTACAGGAATATGGTATGGTGAAACTTACCTCCAGAATCTCCATCAATTTCCAGTTTTCATAGTAATCATGGGGAGAAATTAGCCCCATACTGCTAGCTGGAAGAGAAGGAAAGGAGCCATTTTTAATGCACCTGAACACAATTTCCTTAATAAGCTCTGGCCTCAGGTGAAAGTAGGTAGCCAGAGTCTTATAAGTGACTCACCCAGGAGAAATACCCAACTCCACTCAGCACTAGCCTTCCAGGTGAGAGAGAAGAGAAATAGGTAATTTCAGCCCACAGTAGCCATTCAATCCTACCAAAAAAGGAAGCAAAACTGAAAACACAACATACCATATTTCTTGAGCTGGTTATCCATCAGTGGATAAAGAGGATATTACCATATTTTAGCTATTGTGAATAATTCTGCAATGAACATGAGTATATATTTCTCTTCAGATATTATTTGGTTCCTTTGCATCTATACTCAGAAATGGGATTGCTGGATAATCTGAAATTTCATTTTTAATTTTCTTGAGAAATCCCCATACTGTTTCCCATATGGGGGTCAAAATTTTAATTCTCACCAACAGTATTCAGTGGCTCCCTCTTCTCCACACCCATTCCAATACTGGACTAAATTAGGTAGTGGTCTAAACTCGTTCTTTTACACGAGGCTATCCAGTTTAGCCAACATTTCTTCAGCCATTTCCTGTACATGCACCATATGGCTACTGCATGCTCCTCTACTGAGCATGCCTTTGATAAATAGCTATGATTTTTCCTAGAAAAACTCCTAAACATGTATGGATTCTGATATCACCCTAATAGTACTTGCTAGAAACCCAGACCCTCATTTCCTTTTCTTTGAAACTTGCCTTTAAGCTTCTCAACTCAGTTTCCCCCCCCCCCAAACCAGTAACACCTTGCTTTTCACTACAGCTGTTCTTGTGAATTCTTTGATTACACTGCACACACACCTCCTTAGGTGTGATTAATTTGCTAGAGTGGCTTACAGAACACTAGCACTTTTCTCTGCCAGTTTATCAAAGGAGATGACAAAAGATTCAGAAGTACAGTGCAAGTAAAGAGATACATAGGGCAAGGTCTGGGAGGGTCCTGAACACAAGAGCTTCTGTTCCTGTAAAACTGGGATGTAGCACCACCCAGTGTGGGTGTGTTCATCAGCTTGGAAGCACAACAGACACTGTACTTACTATTGGGATTCTATGGAGGCTTCTTCATGTAGGCAAGATCAATTATTTTGTTTGTTTTAGTGTGTGAGAGAAAGAGGTCAGAAAACCACTGCATCTTTTATACAGTACCCTGGACCTAACCCTGGGTCTCAAGCATGCAAGGCATGTATTCTACATCTAACCCCTGCCCAAGGAATGATCAGTTATTACCTTCAGGGGGCAGGGTGGCAGCACACATGGTTAAGCACATAGTACTATGCTTAAGGACTGGGGTTCAAGCCCCCACACCCCACTTGCACTGAGGTCCCTTCACAAGTAGTGGAGCAGGTCTGCAGGTGTCTTTCTCCCTCTCCATTTCTCTCTATCCTATTGAGTAAAATAGGGGGGAAAAAAGAAAGAAACGCTCTGTGAGTATACACAATTCATAGTGCAGGCACCCAGCAACAACCCTGAATGCAAATAAATAAATACATAAAAATTAGCTTCATTTTCCAATGCCTCTCCACTTTCTGGAGGCTGAGGGCTAAAAGTTCCAAACTTTTGAGGGGCCAGGCAGTGGCGCACCTGGTTGAGAGCATATGTTACAATGCACAAGGACCCAGGTTCAAGCCTCTGGTTCCCACCTGCAAGGGGAAAGCTTTGCAAGCAGTAAAGCAGGGCTGCAGGTGTCTCTCTTTCTTTCTCCCTATTTCCCCCTACCCTCTTGATTTCTGACTGTCTCTATCCAATAACTAAAGATAATTAAAAAAATAATGGATTTGAGGCCCTTACCCAGCCTCAAAAAAGAAAAAAAAAGTTCTAAACTTTTAATCATGGCTTAAATGACCAGTCTCAACCTGGAGCCCACTCAGAAGCACATTGATAGAGCAAAGATGTTCCTTGTGGTCTAAACACTTAGGGCTTTAGGAGTCCTGCTAATAATAGTGTTATATAATTTATGTTTCATAGTTACCCTCTTACAAGAAAGATTGTGAGGGACCAGGAGACAGGAGATAGCCCACCCAGTAGAGAATATACTGTACAATGTGTAAAGAGTTTGAGCAGGCTGGGTGGTGGCGCACCTGGTTGAGCACACATGCTACAATGTACAAGGACCTGGGTTTGGCCCCTCTGGTCCTCACCTGCAGGGGGAAAGCTTTTCAAATGGTGAAACAGGGCTGCAGGTGTCTTTCTTTCTCCCTATCTATCTCCCCCTACCCTCTCAATTTCTGGCTGTCTCTGTCCAATAAATAAAGATAATAAAAAAAAATTTAATTGTAAGTGTTTCTCAATTATCCCTTCCTTAAATTTTTAAATTTTATTTTATTGGATAGAGACAGAAAAATAAAGAGGAGGGGAGATAGAGACACCTCACTATGCTTTACCGCTCTCTCCTACTGCAGGTGGAACCTGGGGAACTTGAACCTGGGTCTTGACACATTATAACATGTGCTGTCAATCAAGTATCCTATCTAGCTCCCCAATAAACATTTTTCTCCCCTAAATATTCACAACCCTTTCAAGTTCTTTGCTCTAATGCAGACATACCTCCCTGCCCAATTTACTACTTTTTAGGTATGACATGACAATGCTTTTTTCCTTACAAACATTTCAGCAATACGCTTTGTGAAATACTCTAGTTCCTTTTAATGTAAATGCTCTTGGCTCTGACAAGTGTTCTTACCAGCCATGTGGATGAAATTCAGAAGTGTCAAAATAGTCCTGAATTGATGAAAATATGAACATGTACATTTTTCTATGGGGAATGGGACAAAAAGTTTAATTGGTTTCTCAAGATCCAGGTACCAAAGCAAAACAAATAAACAGAAAAAAGCAAAAAATCCACTGCTCAACTAAAACCGCAGGAGGCATAATCCTACACTCAGAATTGAAGCTAGCTTTCTATTTTACCTCTTCCAAACACCACAGTCATGTATTACTTGGATTTTAAAAGCATGTGAACTATTACGGGTTCTCTGAGATTTTTCAGCATACAGATAAAAAATAATGAAAACCACTATAATCTTACAAACAGCAGACATATTAATGACATTTGCTGAAAGGTGTATCAGCAAGTTGTGAAACTAAGACAATGGTGTTTTCTGTTTTCAGCATATTAGTGGTGTCATTCATTGTGAAAACCAGGGGTTTACACAGTTAGCAGCACTAAAAGGTCAGCAGGCCTGCGTTCTAGTGTAATTTTTATTTGTAACTAACCATGTACAAATCACTATCTATAAAATAATGCTTAACATGTATTCCCTAGTTCACAAATGTATCATAAAATCAAAATCCTTCCAAAGAAAAAAAATGTTTTAAACCAAATAATGTTATTTATTTTATACCTAACTCAAATGTTGAGAGTAACAACTTAGAGAATTTTTTAAAAAAATGAATCCACTGCATACCTTATTTATGGAGATAATCTGGCTATCAGCATTGTCCTATTTCAACTGTATAAAACAAAAATTATCAACAAAAAGTTATTAGTGAAAAAAAAAAAAAGGCCAAATATAAAACTCAGTCCCAGCAATAACCCTGGTGGAAAACAGCAGCAACTTTTGTTGTCCTTACCAGGGCTTCACTACTCCAGGTCTATTCCAGAGAGACAGACAGAGAGAGGAGCAAAGATACCACGGCATTGAAGCTTCCTCTATTTCAGTAGAGGGTAGGCTCAAATCCGGATTATGCACGAGAGAAAGCAGGTGCACTATCTGGGTTACCTATTTTGCTGGACCCCCCAAATAAGAGTGCTCTTTAAGAAAAATTTATATGTTAAAAGCAATGTATATAATATTCCTTACAGCAAATATTATAAACAAAACTTAGCCTTAGGTCACTGAAGCGTGTTTTCGTTTTAGCAGGAACATGTAGTACAAGGGATCTTACTTCACTAGAAATAATGTTAGACACGAATGTCTGAAGGATTCTTCAAATGGTCAAATGCTAAGAAAATATTTGTTTGTGACCCTATTGTTTTTTTTTCCCCCTGCTCTTTTCTAATTCAAAATGCAGTGCCTCATTCCTGAGCAGATAGATTCTTCAGTACTCTGCCAGGATATATGACTAAATAATAATAATAGAAGTTAACATATTACTGAACCAAGGCTTAACATTGCAATCTAAGTGGGTATAGAAACAGTTCATAGATGACAAATATCTGCATATGTACACCACTTATCATGTCACTATATGTGCTAACACACCCTCAAAAGGTAAGTACTTATATTTTCTTGCATTTAACAATATCAGTTGTGTAATTTAGTGTCCCACCCATATGTTAATTAGTCCTTATTTTTGGACTTTGTTGTACATTCTGATGACACAAAAACTAAGTAACCAATCTAACAAACAAAATGGAGGATGACACAGAAATATACACCAAATAGCCATGTGTATCACTGCTTAGGAATATATTCTAGAAGAAACATGCTATATCATCATCCACATTTTTCCCCACTTATGTTCTTCAATGTTTAATATAAAAAATGACTTTAAGCTGATAATCATTTACAATAACATGTAAAACTGACATGTCAGTGCTACACATAGCAGTTCTAAAGTTTGAAAATGTTCTTTCCTGGCACTATTTTATAGTTGATAAACATGGTAATTAATGACCTCTGAGAAGTACTGTTTTATTTATACCTATTTTCAAAGCCAGTATTATCTACAAACTAGTAAAGAACAGTTTTCTAGCTGTTGAAGATGTCTCTAAGATGAACACTAAAATTATACAGCCAAACTTCCTACTCTTATTAAAACAAGGATTGACTGGTGAATGACAATCCCATATCCAGTGACAAAAATGACTGTTCCTGATTCAGTGAAGCATGAATCAAATATAGATGAAAATGAATTATCTATTTGGGTACACTGCATATAAAGTGTTTAAATAATTGATAAACCTATTTGAATGGATACTGTTTTATGATTAAAAGGTCATTTAGCTTATACATATTTTATATTCCAAAATTAAAACTGAAATTACTTTTGAAACAGAGGAATTCTGGCTGTTTTTTACTTCTGTGAGTTAAGACCATTCTTCACATTACCAAAATGAAATCACTATTCAGTAACCCTATATACATATGTGTATGTGTGTGTAGTAGGTGTGTGTATACACAAACAACTTTTTTCCTCATTAAATTTTGTTTTAATGGGTCTCAATTTTTTTTTTTTTTGACACATTGTTGGTCAAGTTGGTGCCATTAAAAAGAACTGATTTTAAAAACATCTTAACACACACACACAACCAAAAGGATCACAAAACCATGTCTTTTCCATCTTAAGGTTTTACAAGCATAGTTATCATTAATAACCAGTCCTTTACTATTAACTTTAGTGGCATGTAGTAACAGAGTTCTGAGACCGCGTTCTACCACTCATTAACACGGGGACATACTCATTTTTTTTTTCTCTGCAGAAGGGAAGAAAACCAAACTAAATGTTAACAGGCAATATTAATTTAGGCAATATTAAAAACTGAAGTTTAAAATATACAAATCTAACTTTATTAAACTGAAGGAAATACAAACTTTCAAAATTCTACCACAAAGTTCTAGTCCAATTTTGGTATACAAATTCGAACAGTTGGGAATCAGGCGGTAGCGCAGCGGGTTAAGCGCACGTGGCGCCAAGCCCAAGGACCAGAGTAAAGATCCCGGTTCCAGCCCCCAGCTCCCCACCTGTAGGGGGAGTCGCTTCACAGCAGTGAAGTAGATCTGCAGGTGTCTGTCTTTCTCTCCCCCTCTGTCTCCCCTCCTCTCTCAACTTCTCTCTGTCCTATCCAAGGACAGCAACAACAACAACAATAATAATAACCACAATGATAAAAAAACAACAAAGGCAACAAAAGGGGAAAAAATGGTCTCCAGGAGCAGTGGATTCGTGGTGCAGGCACCAAGCCCCAGGCAATAACCCTGGAGGCAAAAAAAAAATTGAACAGTTTAATTCCTTGCAGTGTTAAAACAGAATTTAAAAGTTAACAGAACACTCAAATTGATTATCAAAATATAAACACAGTAACTAAAATAATCCACTGGCATAAGTACTACCTGTACAATGAGATAAACCAACAAACATTTGAATCAATTATTTAGTTCACTTTTACATATTTAACCTCAACTTTTAACAGTAAATTATTATACAATTGGTTTCATGAGCCATTAAATTTTGTAAGAACGAATTATCATTTTTGAATCAAGTCTGCAGTCCTAATCAACTTTTTTCACCATGAAATGAAAGAGTATCTTTTTAAAGATACATTCCAGAGTAGCAGTATTATCTCAGTGTTTCAAAATCTTTACAAAGTGCCGGGTGGATCCTGTGCATTTTGCTGAGGTGCTACCTGCACCCAGACTTCATCATCTGAAAAAGAACTTGAACTTCCTGACTCAGAGTCCAGTTCACTGAATCCATCTAAGTCCCATTCAGTACTAGACTCACTCCGTGCATCATCTTCCTCAGTGATGAAACTCTGACCAGGTTCAAGGCAAGAAGGATAAACACGTGCACACAGACAAATAAACCCAGAGTCAAACTGCAAAAGACCTAACATAGTTCCTATATTAACCCACTGGTCTTCCCTAGTATCATATTCATACACGGTCACCCGGTTTTTTTTCCATTGTGGAGTGGTAGAAGTGATGAGAAGCAACTTATGGCCATGACTGACAATCTGGTAGTTGTGGGTCTCTGAGTCCAAGGGAATATTACTAATCTGCCTCCATTCTCCCCTGGCTGGGTTATAGACCTTCATGACAGGGACATCGCAGATACAGTAGATCTCATCATTGAAGACACAGGCTTCCTGAAAGTCACTGCGTTTGAGAGAAGCACAGTTTAGCCACATATTATGCCTGGGGTCATAGCAGAGCATACGTTTACTGTTGACAGCATAAAGATAGTTCTGAACCACTATTAGTTCAAAGGAATAAAAGGAATGGGGCACAGGGGCCACTAGTGCCCACTGGTTCCTCTGAACACTGTAGCACTCCACTTCCTTCAGTTTAACCCCAGTAATAGGGTCTCGCCCACCCAGAATGTAAATGTAACCATTGAGGTATGCCACATCCATGCCCTCACGGCACAGTAGGCGGTCTGCCAGCTGCTGCCAACTATTCTGGGCTGGCTTATACACCCAGAGGTCCTTCCTGGGCTGGGCAGCTAGGTATATGTCATGGTCAGGAGACACACAGACAGCTGAGGAAGTAATGGTCTTAGTGTGAGCCAAGCTAGTCAAAGGCGATGGCATTGTGTAAATGTCCCCAGAGTATGGGTCATAGCAGAGAAAGGGATCTCTGGGGTGTCCAAAAAGGATCACCATCTCCTTGGCACACATTCCTAGCCTCTGGGGTGGATTTCCAGTTACAGACAGAACAGAGCTGCTGCTGGCCTCGGGCTTTGGCACCGGAGACTTGCACAACATGTCCCCATATCGCATCTGCAGGGCTCCTTCAATAAGGTCCCGGCAATATTTTTTTACAACGGGTTTGCTCATGAGTCCTTTCAGGTAATCCTGATCTTGGTCAGCGAAGTGTGTCCAGCGGACACACTTGAAGACTTCTGCGGCGCTGGGGCCGCGTTCCTTGGGGGCTGCCTCCAGCCACTGCACTGCCACGTGACACACGGTCCGCTCGCTCTCGATGTCCAGGCTATCCAGGTGCAAGACAGTCAACAGCTGCGCCAGGGTCAAATCTGCCAGAGTCTCTTCTCGAATGGATCCCATTCGACTGAGCTGGTTGAAATTGTGAGCTATGAAGGCCTGGGCCTGGGAGCGCAGCTTGCGGTGGTTGAAGACGTCCGCGAACTTGAGGATGGCGGTGCAGTTGGTGAGGTCCAGGCGGCGCGCCAGGAAAGAAGCACAGGCCTCCCGCACGTACTCCAGCTGCAGCATGTCCGACGCGGCGTAGAGGCGCTCCACGTTGGCCTCACTCAGGGACACGCGGCCCGTGTAGCAGTAGTCGACCAGCACCTCGAAGGACTCGGCATCCACGTCGTGCATGGTCACGCTGGTCTGCTGGCTCTCGTACATGCCGCCCGTGAACATGCTCTTGAAATAGGGACACGCGGCGGCCAGCACGTTCCGGTTGCAGGGGAACAGGCGGCCCGTGCCCGGCCCGCTCCCGGGCGTCACCACCTCAATGGTCACATCGCACAGCAGCCTTGCATCGTAAAAGGACTTGAGCTGTGCCAGCAGGGCTGCAGAGTGGGCCGCGTCCTTCAGCTCCTCTGGGCCGGCAAAGAAAGCCGAGACAGAGGGCTTGGTAATTCTTTTGGGCCTCCTTCCACCGCGGGGACTGGCCAGGCGACGAGAGCGCTGGGCCTCCTCCCGGGACTGCATGGTGGCGATGGCGACGGGCGCTGAGAACAGGTGCAAAGTCCCGGCCCGGGCTCCTCCTCACTCGGCCCTCGGCGGCGCTGTGCTAAGATCGCGCGTCGCTTAACGTCCAGCAGGGGCCGCACTTTGGTCAGTCCCAGGCTGCCAAGCCGCCTTCCTTAACGCCCCGAGAGCGTCTGACTCACCCTTTTCCAGTTCCGTGCCCTTTTTCTCTCAGCTCTACCCTCCCCGGAACCTCTGACTGGGGCCAGAGAGCCGCCACTGCCGCACTGGCAAGACCGGTAGGGTCCGGAACTACTGCTCCCAAGCTGCCTTTCGCGCCTCGAGGCATGCCGGGCCATCCCGGCTCCCGAGGAAAGGCCTTTGGACTGAGGCTGCTTTGCATTTTGGGAACTTTTTTTTCCCCTGAGTCATCGCGAGGTTTCCTGTGGGACTCTGCTTTAGCTAACAGAATGAGGGAGGTCCATCTCGTGCTTTATGACATTAGTTTTGAAATCCCGTAAGGTAGCTCTAGTTTAGTATTCACCGTGTGACTTCCCTCGGAGAGCGTTTTTCTCTTTCTGAAATGGAGTCATTGTATTTCATAGCGTTGTAAGAGAATAGAATGGTAAAATCACATAAGGACACCTCAATAGGTATTTGTTAACTGGAACAATAATTGTTTAACCGAGCCTAGATAATCAAAGGTTTAGTCATCGTGTGATCATCTTTTATTATTTGTAAAAGGCGAACACCTGAAGTAAGCATTTTTAAAGAAAATATGTTCCTAATAGTATTTTCTTAATTTTTTAAAAAAATTATCTTTGATAGAGACAGCCAGAAATCGAGGGGAAAGGGGATATAAAAAGGGAGACGGGGCGGGGGTAGATAGCATAATGGTTATGCAAACAGATTCTTATGCCTGAGGTTTCGTCAAGTTCCAGGTTCAATCCCCCGCACCACCAAAAGCCAGAGCTGAGTAGTGCTCTGATAAAATAAATAAATAAATAAAAGGGAGACAACTGCAGCCCTTTGTGCACTGGAACATTCCATATGAGCCCAACCAGGTGCGCCACCACCCAGGCCCTGATAGTGTTTTCAATATTGAATGACATATCTGTAGGGTCATTAGTGTCTTAATTGTCTAAGTGAGATTCTAGAGAAACGTATTTACACATAGATGACAAGCCAAGCATGGGATTAGGGAGGTTATCTCCCTGAATTAACATTTCATTCCCCAAAGCTGCAAGATTGTTTTAATTAAGCTGTCAATATTGGTTCACTACTTTTCCACAGATCAATAGAAGTTTCTGGAACTGTTGTCTGAGTTGGTGATGGCATACTCGGTAGAGTGTACACCATACAAGGCACAAAGATCCAGGTTCAAGCCGGGGGGGGGGGGGGGGGGGGTCGCAACCTGCAATAGGGAAACTTCACTAGGTACAGTGCTGCGGATCTTTTACTTCCCACCCACCACCAGCCTCAATTTCTAGTTTTATTATTTTTTTAAATATTTATTCCCTTTTGTTGCCCTTGTTTTATTGTTGTAGTTATTGTTGTTGATGATGACTTCGTCATTGTTAGGACAGAGAAATGGAGAGAGGAGGGAAACACAGAGCGGGGGAGAGAAAGACAGACACCTGCAGACCTGCATCACCACCTGTGAAGCGACTCCCCTGCAGGTGGGGAGATGGGGCTCCAACCAGGATCCTTATGCGCGTCCTTGCACTTCGCGCCACATGCGCTTAACCTGCTGTGCTACCACCCGATTCCCCATCCTCAATTTCTGTCTCTGTTAAAAGATGGCTACCATTATGCTATCTCCCCAACCCTTTTGTTTATTTATTTATTTATTTGCCTCCAGGGTTACCGCTCTAGATCGGTGCCTGCTCTACAAATCCACATCCCAAAGGACACCCCCCCCCCCCCCCCCCGCCGCCGCCGCCAATTTACTGGCTAGGACAGAGAGAAATTAAGAGGGGGAGAAATAGAGGGGAGAGGAAGACAGACACATGCAAATCTGCTTCACCATTCATGAAGCATCCCCCATGCAGGTGGGGATCGGGAGTTGGAACTCAGATCCTTGCCCAGGTTGTTGTGCTTAGTAGCATATTTGCTTAACCAAGTGCGCCACTGCTCACCCTCTCCCAACCCTTTTATTTTAAAAACAAAGTTCTTTATTGCTCCTTCAATTCTGAGTGATATCTTGGCTGTGCAGTATTGGATGAAGGTCTTTTTTCCTTTCAGAAATTTGAATATGGGAACAACAAAAAATGATCAGGGCTTAAGAGGTAAGGGAAAAGTTGAGCAGCTGGAGCACATAGAATTTTTAGGGCAAAAAAAAAAAAATTTAGATGCTTGTTTCCACCTTGGGTCATAGTACCTCATTAGTATTGCTGGCAAGTCTGTGTTTCAGGCTTTCTGATATTTTTTCTTGTGAAGATGCTGACTCCCAAATACTCTTGTTCTTTTTCAAAGACAGTTAATTGTTCCAGTCTCATTGCAGGTGTGTTGTATCTGTTGGGAGGTGATTCCAGGATCATGCCAGTTCAGTCTTGATCTCTGTCCATATTTTAAATGTCTTGCCAGTTCAGTCTTGATCTCTGTCCATATTTTAAAATGTCCATAGTTTAAAAGGGGTCTGTCCATAGTTTAAAAGGGGTGGGAAATCTTAATAGCTCCCTTATAATAATGGCAGAAATTGGGGTGTTTTTTCACTTGTTTTAGAAGACAGCAACAGTAAATCTACTTTTTGAGAAAAAAAAAATCATTTAAAATCACCAGATGTTTTTTCCAGTGTATTTTAAGAAATAGGTTATAGGGGCTGAGTGGTGGTACATCTAGGTGAGCACAAACATTACCTTTCACATAGACTAGGGTTCAAGCCTGCAATCCCCACCTGCAGGGGAAAGATTTCAAGTGGTGAAACAGTACTGCAGGTATCTTTTTTCTCTCTCCCTCTCTCTCCTATCAGTTTCTGTCTTATCAAAATAAACAAATAAATTTGGAAAGAAAATAGTTTCTGGGTGCTAGAGAAAGCTCAGTGGACAAGGTGTGTGCCTTGTCACAATCATAACCCTGGTTTGAGTTCCAGCACCACATGGGTGCTCTAGTGCTGTGATCTTGGAGCCTCAGGCACGAGAGTCTCTTTGCATAACCATTATGCTATCCACCCCTGTCCTGTGCTGTGATGTCTTTGTCTTTACCTGGATGAGAGAGTCAGCCTGGGAGCAGTGAAATTGCATGTGTGAGCTGCTGCTTCTTCTAGCATTTGCCCTTCTTCCGTAGCCAGTCAACAGCGTCAGGTTGAGCCTGATGTAAAGTTTCGAGACCTCCTTTGAATCTGGAGAGGTGGCAGTCGTTGACTATGTGGGTCATAGTCTGTCTGGAGCCTCAGGGGCAGTTCGGGTCGTCTCTGGCTCCCCAGCGATGGAACATAGCGGCGCACCGGCCATGGCCTGTTCGGTAGCGATTGAGGAGGGCCCGATCATAACGTGCTAGGTCAAAGCCGGGTTGACGCTCGCAGGGGTCTGTGATGAGGTGTTTGTTCTTTACCTCAGCTGACTGCCAACTGTTTCCAAGAGTCTGGAGCAGAGAAGTTCAGTGTAGGCATAGGGGACCAGATTGGATGACGAGACGTCAAGCATTGGACAGGGTGGGCGAAGATGTCACAAAACAAATATGTAGATAGCATAGTGGTTATGCAAAAAGTCTCATGACTGAGGCGCCAAGGTCCCAGGTTCAATCTCCTACACCACCATAAGCCAGAGCTGAGCAGTGCTCTGGTAAATAATAATAATAAAAAAATGTTTAAAAAGATTCTACATTTCATTTTAATTTTTTATTATCTTTATTCATTTATTGGATAGAGACCGCCAGAAATTGAGAAGAGGAGGGGAGACAGAGAGGGAGAGAGACAGAGGGACACCTGCAGACATGCTTCACTACTTGCAAAGCTTTCCGCCTTCAGGTGGGATCTCGACCCCAGATCCTGTGCACTGTAACATGCACTCAATCAGGTTGCACCACCACCCAGTCCCAAGATTCTACATTTGACTTAATGACGATATTAATATCAGTTAGATTACTACATGGACAATCCAACAAAATAGCTAAAACTTGGCTAATGAAATCAGATTTAAGTCATTAATAAAAATCTCTGACTGCACACTCTATAGTTTTTCAGATGGTTTGCATTTCAGCAGTTAGAACACCAACCTGGAAAATTTCAGTTTTTTTTTTTAAATTTTGCTATGAACCTAAAATCGCTCTAAAAATTAATCACAAAAACAAAAACAAAGGGAGTCAGGCTGTAGCGCAGCGGGTTAAGCGCAGGTGGCGCAAAGCACAAGGACGGGCATAAGGATCCCGGTTCGAGCCCCAGCACCCCACCTGCAGGGGAGTCGCTTCACAAGCGGTGAAGCAGGTCTGCAGGTGTCTATCTTTCTCTCCTCCTCTCTGTCTTCCCCTCCTCTCTCCATTTCTCTCTGTCCTATCCAATAACGACAACAACAATAATAACTACAACAATAAAAAAAAACAGCAAGGGCAACAAAAGGGAATAAATAAAATAAAATAAATATTAAAAAAAAAAAAAAAACCTAACCTGACACTATCCTCTGCCCTGTTTCTCCAACTGAAAAACAGAATTAGCCACCAAGTTGCAGATGCTATGATGATGTCATCCTGACTTCCCTGGGCAGAAGAACTCACCTATGTGTCCTGGAACCTAACCTTTCCAGAGCCCTACCCTACTAGGGAAAGAGAGAAATAGGCTGGGGGTATGGATAGACCTGCCAACATCCATGTTCAGTGGAGAAGCAATGACAGATGTAAGACCTTACACCTTCTGCACCCCATAAAGAATTTTGGTCCGTACTCTGACAGGGTTAAAGAATAGGGAAGCTGCCAATGGAGGGGGTGGGACATGAAACTCTGGTGGTGAGAGCTGAATGGAATTGTACCCATTATTTTATAACCTTGCTAATCATTATTAAATCATTAATAAAAATAGATTTAAAAAAGCAAAAACATTTCCCTTAATATTTATTTACTTAAGATTCTTTTTGTTTTGTTACCAGAGCATTGTTCAGCTCTGGCTTATGGTGGTGTGGGGGATTGAACCTGGGACGTTGGAGCCTCAGGCATGAGAGTCAATTTGCATAGCCATTATGCTATCTACCCTCCACCCTATTTACCCAAGATTCTCTGATCTTCTAACCTAGCAAATATGTTCAAAACACCTCCAAATGCAGTTATTTCTGCCAGTAAGTTTTCCCTTCATGTTTACATCCAAATCTGCTTTGGGGAAGACATTTGATCTTGAATTTACATACTTTTAAAGATGTTAGTTCGAGCTCCCGGCTCCCCAACCTGCAGGGAAGTCGCTTCACAAGCGGTGAAGCAGGTCTGCAGGTGTCTATCTTCCTCTCTCCATTTAGCTCTGTCCTATCCAACAACGACATCAATCATAACTACAACAATAAAACAAGGGCAACAAAAGGGAATAAAAAATAAATTAAAAAAAATTTATTTTCCCTTTTGTTGCCCATGTTGTTAGTTATTATTGTTGTTACTGATGTCATCGTTGTTAGATAGGATAGAAAGAAATGGAGAGGAGGGGAAGACAGCGGGGGGAGAGAAAGATAGACACCTGCAGACCTGTTTCATTGCCTGTGAAGCGACTTGCACCACGTGCGCTTAACCCGATGTGCTACCGCCTTTTTTTTTTGCCTCCAGGGTTATTGCTGGGGCTGGGTGCCTGCACCATGAATCCACCGCTCCAGGAGGCTATCCGCTCCCTTTTGTTGCCCTTGTTATTTATTTATTTTTATCGTTGTTGTGGTTATTTTTATTATTGTTATTGATGTCGTTGTTGGATAGGACAGAGAGAAATGGAGAGAGGAGGGGAAGACAGAGAGGGCGAGAGAAAGATAGACACCTGCAGACCTGCTTCACTGCCTGTGAAGCGACTCCCCTCAAAGTGGGGAGTCGGGGGCTTGAACTGGGATCTTTATGCCAGTCCTTGTGCTTAGCGCCACGTGTGCTTAATGCTTAACCCTGGGCGCTACAGTCCGACCCCCCGAATTTACATACTTATCAAGCACTGCCTTCCATTAACAAATTAGTAAGGCACAATAAAATAGTGACTAAAACATCAGGAAGTAACAGGAAGAGAAGGAAAATAGAATGATAGTATCAACTAAATCTACTGAATCTTTCAGTCTCTAATTATTTGACTAAATTTGTATGTAACATTAATACTTATCTATATCCACCTTTTGGAAAATGAATACTTCACACTTTATAGCATTAAGGTTAGTGCAATGTTTAGACCCACTTGCCAGATAAGGAAGAAAAAAACCCAACTACAACTTGAACCTATTTGTTTTTTCTAAAAGAGAAACATTTAAAATAAAACACGAGCATTTAATTACCTTTAAGTGATAAATGAGATAATTTATTTTATTTACTTAAAGTTAAAAAAAATTTATTCCCTTTTGTTGTCCTCGTTGCTTTATTGTTGTAATTATTGTTGTCTGTCTTCGCTGTTGGATAGGAGAGAGAGAAATGGAGAGTGGAGGTGAAGACAGAGAGAAGAGAAAGATAGACGCCTGCAGACCTGCTCCACCACCTGTGAAGCGATTCCTGTGCAGGTGGGGAGCCTGAGGCTCGAACCGGGATCCTTCTGCCGGTCCTTGCGCTTTGCGCGCCGTGTGCGCTTAACCGCTGCGCTACTGCCCGACTCCCAATGAAATCATTTACATGCTGTACATTACCAGAAATACTGACTATAAACCCAATTTTATAAAACATACAAAAATCTGGTTTTTTTTTGTTAACATATACTCTGCAGGTCATTTAGAATGTTAACTGATTTCTCAGTCTGTGTGTAAGCATGTAAACACATACATTTATGTCTCAAGTTCAATATAATAAACCAAAAGAGTTGAATATAAGAAGCCTGTCATTAAAGATTCTAAAACCACATTCAGTAACTGGAACCAAGCAACAAGGCACAGAAGCTTCCCTTTAGTTAAATCACAAATTATATTTTATAGTCCATTTCTGTTACTGTGTAAAAAAAAAAAAAGTATTTCTCTAATTATATAATGTGTTACAGAAAAGCAATCTAAAAGGAAACAGGACTAAATACATTCTTAATACATTTTTTCACTTGAAAAAGATTTTTTTTATGTTCAAAACTGTTATTAAACATAGATATAATAGTTCATGAGGGACCTTATGCAGATTTCCTAGTCCCCTAGAATTGTCCCTTGTACCCCCATGTTACTTAACATTTTTCAGTTTAAAATCAGTGGGCTATCAGAGTGATACTTTTGACTGCAAATGATTATTACTTTTCTTCTTCTTCTTTGTAATTTAAAGATATGTACTAGTATGCAGAACAGTTGACATGGAAAAACGAAATTCTTGCATTTTAGTTTCCTTTGTCAAATATTAACTTTGTATTAGGCTACCCTTATTTTCCCTTTATAATAATAATAAAATAAGTGTTTGAAATATAAATGACTGCTTTGAAACTCATACAACCAAGCAAAATCTAAAACAAACCATACTACCCCCTTTTTAATGTTTTTTTTTAAATAATCTGAAAGATGTTCTAGAAATAGAAATTCATTAAGAAATGTAAAGCAGCTTAAAAACATGTACATATGGACTCATCACTGTTTTTAAGAATGGTTGAGTCTTAAATTTTTAAGCTTACAAAGTTACCAAGGAAAAAGAGCCACAAATCAAGAATCAGTGGAATGCTTAGTAATTAATACATAAAAGACAGTCAAATGTACTTTTTATATTCAATAAATCAGTAATCTAAGTAGTTAATAAGTCATCAGTGGAGTACCAAACAAACTGTCATCAGAATAAAACCTTGAATTTCATTAGTTTTAAATAAGGAAACAACCACCTAAACTTGAACTTAACAGTGAGTATACTTCTGCAACTACTTCTATAGATAGGAATATTGTAGCATGCAACTTGTGCAGTAACAAGAAGGTGATTCTTTATAAACAAGACAAGGCTGACCAAAAGAAGAAGAAAAACAAAAGCATCAGCCTATGACACATAAAAGAATAAACAGAGTTTAAGGTTTTCTCAGGATCATTTTTCATGGCACTTCAATGTACAACATCACTAATGGCAGAATAGGTACATAATAGAAAGTACATGCCATGCCGATTATTAGTAAGGGATCATTTTATCAAGTTTATTTTCTGGCAGTTAAATTATAATATATTTATATTTGGCTATAATTAAATATAAGTCACATGAAAATGTCCAGCCGCTGTTATACAGTGCAAATTTGTGTTTTGAGTAAACTCATCAATATCATTCCTTGCTAGAAATGCAACTAAACTGACTTATTTTTCCAAGAGCAGTTGTTATCCTTGCTTCAATTATTAACCAACTGTTAAAACTCCAAGATCATCATTAGACAAACTCCTTTTGGTTATGAACATAAATCATTCTCAGAATAATCCATTTCTTGTACACTACATCCAGTCTAGAAAATACTTTATGAGTCTAACACGTCATTCTTGCCACACCATACTCTAAGCTGACCACAGCAGGCTCTGATTTGGAAAACTCTTCGGCATATTCACTGTAACGATTATCCGCTGGGCTGCTGCCCTCTACAGTTTGAAGAGAATCATTCTCAGGTAGCAGAGTCTGCTCCTTAAAACACAGGGAAGTTTTGAGAATAGATGATTCAGAATGAACTGAACGTAACAACTCCTTGGTAATAATTCCATCTGTTTGTTCTTTTTTATGTTGGTTAATTTTCTAGAAGAAATTCAAATTTGAAAAAAAATTACTTATTGAAAATATATTTAATAAATGATAGACAAGAAAACATAGTTCTGTGCCTGTCCACCCGCTTCCATCCCTCATCCCACCTTCCACTCAATGGTTACAATCTGAGTGGTTCATTTTATTTTATGTATTTATTGGAGATAATCATTTGCTTAACCATTGAGCCCCAGAGAGAGGTTAGCTACTTTTTTTTTTCCTATTTGAAAGTTCTTGTGAAGAACAATTGAGTGGAAGGTGGGATGAGGGATGGAAGCGGGTGGACAGGCACAGAACTATGTTGGTGGGTATAAAGTAGAACTACACCCATGTAATCTTACTTGCTTGTAACCACTCATCTTGTAAATCACTAATACAATTTTAAACAGCCATGCAGTTTCTTAACTTGAACTAAGGGCAAACAGAGATATACTAAAATCTTTATCTATAATTTTATAGTTATCCAATATACAATAAAATCAATATTTCAAATAATAAAAAATAATGGGCCGGGTGGTGGTGCACCTGGTTGAGCACATGTGTTACAATGCGCAAGGATGCAGGTTCAGAGCCCCTGGTCCCCACCTGCAGGGGGAAAGCTTTGCGAGTGGTGAAGCAGCACTGCAGGTGTCTCTCTCCCTCTCTATCTCCCCCTTCCCTCTTGATTTCTGGCTGTCCTTATCCAATAAATAAAGATTAAAAAAAATTAAGTACAAAATATGCACAGAAATGATTACCAGTAGATTCAGTAAAATGAGAGAAGGTGGGGGAGAGTGAGGAGCATACAAGGATTTAATGTTTTATTGATTTTATTTTTAAAAATCTTTTAACTACTGGTGTTTTAATTAATATTTTATTTATTTACTTATTTATTTATTCATTATTGGATACAGACAAAGAAATTGAGAGGGGAGGAGTAAATGTGGAGAGAGGCAGAGAGAAATCTGCAGCCCTGCTTCACTACTTGTGAAGCTTCCCCCTGCAGGTGGAGACTGGGGGCTTGAGCCTGGGTCCTTGCGCACTGTAATGTGTGCGCTCAACCAGCTGCGCCACTGCCGCCTGGCCCCACTATTAGTGTTTTTTTTCATTTGTTTGTTTTTTACAAAAGGTTTACTTTTTAATTTATTTTGGGTAGATACAGAGAGAAACTGAGGGGAAGACAGATGGAAAGAGAGAGGAGACACTTGCAGCACTAGTTTACCTTTTGTGAAGCACCCCCTGCAAATGGGGACCAAGGGCTGGAATGCAGGTCCTCGCACACTGTCAAGTGTGTATTGTACCAGCTGTACCACTGACTTTGTTTTATTTCTTAAAACAAAACATGTAAGAGTTGAAGCTGCAGGGGGGGAGGTGGCACAGAAGATAGAAAGCACAGGACTCTCAAGCTTCCTGACATCTTTCTCTCTCCCTCTCCCACTCTCCCTCTTCTCCTTCACTAATACATCTAAAAAGAAAAAAAAATGGGGGGTCTGGTGGTGGCACACCCGTTGAGCAAACATATTACAATGCATAGGACCTGAGTTCAAGTCCCCAGCAGGGAAGCAGTGAACCAGTGCTGCAGGTATCTATCTTTCTTCTTCAATACCTCTCCCGCCCTCTCAATTCCTCTGTGTCTATCCAATAAATAAATATTTTTTTTTAAAAAAAGATCTGAAGCTAATATAAAAAAATTTTAAATCTCACAAAATTATGTGGTCACTAGAAAACTAACATTTAACATTTATGATGTTTACATAATGTACTTTTCTGTATACTTCAAATATGTATGTATGTATCTATCTTTTAAAAAATTCTATTGGAGGGAGTCGGGCTGTAGTGCAGCGGGCTAAGCGCAGGTGGCGCAAAGCACAAGGACCGGCATAAGGATCCCGGTTCGAACCCCGGCTCCCCACCTGCAGGGGAGTCACTTCACAGGTGGTGAAGCAGGTCTACAGGTGTCTATCTTTCTCTCCTCCTCTCTGTCTTCCCCTCCTCTCTCCATTTCTCTCTGTCCTATCCAACAACAACAACAATAATAATAATAACTACAACAATAAAACAACAAGGGCAACAAAAAGGAATAAATAAAATAAATATAAAAAATTAAAAAAAATTCTATTGGAGGGCAACAAAAGGGAAAATAAATAAATATAAAAAATATTTAAAAATTTTTTTATTGAATAGAGACAGAGAAATTGAGAGAGGAGGGGTTATAGAGGAGAAAGAGAGACACCTGCAAACCTGCTTCACTGCTTGTGAACTGTCCCCTCCTGCAGGCGGGGATCCCGGGGCTCGAACCTGGGTCCTTGTGCTTAACCAGGTGCATCACCACCTGGCCCCCTACATCTACCTATTTGTCTGTCTGTCTGTCTATCATCTCAGCTTTGGCTTATGGTGGTGCTGGGGACTGAACCTGAAAACCTTGAAGCCTCAGGTATAAAAGTTTTTTGCATAGCCATTATGGGTTTTCCTAGTACAGAAAAAAAATAAATTAACTAAAAAAAAAAAAAAAAAAATATATATATATATATATATATATATATATATATATATATATAAAGATTTTATTGGGTGGTCCGGGAGGTGATGCAGAGGTTAAGGCATTGGACTCTAAAGCATAAGGTCCTGAGTTCAGTCACCTGCAGCACATGTACCAAAATGATATCTACTTCTTTCTCTCTCTCCTCCTATCTTTTTCATTATTATATACATAAATAAAACATTTTTAAAAAAGACTTTATTGGGCTGGGGAGATAGCACAATGGTTATGCCAAGAAACTTTAATACCAGAGGTACTAAGGTCCCAAGTCCAATCTCCAGCACCACCATAACCCGGAACTGAGCAAAGCCCTGGTCTCTTTCTATGTATCTTTAGCTGTCTTTTTCTCTATTAACATAAGTTAAAAAAATAGGGAATTGGACGGTAGCGCAGTGGGTTAAGTGCATATGGAGCAAAGTGAAAGGACCGGCGTAAGGATCCCAGTTCAAGCCCCGAGCTCCCCACCTGCAGGGGAGTCTCTTCACAAGCGGTGAAGCAGGTCTGCAGGTGTCTATCTTTCTCTCCACCCCCGTCTTCTCCTCCTCTCTCCATTTCTCTCTGTTCTATCCAGCAATGACGACATCAATAACAACAATAAAAAAACAAGGACAATAAAAGGGAAAACAGTGGTCCAGGAGGTGGCGCAGTGATAAGGCTTTGGATTCTCAAGCATGAGGTCCCGAGTTTGATTCCCGGAAGCACATGTGCCAGAGTGATGTCTGGTTCTTTCTCTCTCCTCCTATCTTTCTCATAAATAAAATAAAAATCTTTAAAAAAAGGAAAATAAATAAATAAAATTAAAATATATTTTAAAATATTAAAAAATTCATTTAACATTAATGAAAGACAGAAAAGAAAGAAAGAAAGAAAGAAAGAAAGAAAGAAAGAAAGAAAGAGAATCAGATGTTATTCAGTTATATGTGCTGCTAAGGATCAAACTCAGAACCTCACAACTTGAGAGTACAATGCTTATCCACTATGCTACCTCCTGGATCATGTACCAATACATCTTAAAATACACAAAACTATTCAAAAATACATAAACTATTCAAACTGGTCTATTCAAGACAGGGGAAAAACAGTTTTTGAAGAAACCATATATAACTATGAGGTTTTTACACAGTCTGATTTATACTGATAACACAGGTTAAGAAAAGAAACTGATTTACTATTCCAAATAAATTAGTATTTCAGAATACTTACAGATTCTAGGTCTTTAATATCTTTCTCTAATTGTTCATTTTGATCATTCATGTTCATCATTATATTAAATACAGACTGCCTGGGATGTAATGTTTGATCAAACTGATGGTACATGTTTCTCCAAAACCTTTATGTCAAAAAAAAAAAAAAAAGTTTCAATGAATTGTGTTTGAGAGAAAAAAAAGTCAAGTAAAAGTTAAGTACTTCAATGATGCCAACTTACCTAAAGTTGAAAGATACTGTATTTGGCTCCAAAACTGCAAATTTCTGAGATTTGGAGCTGTAGAGAGGATTTAAGTACTTCTTTTGGTCTTCTAAAAGAAACGGCCACAGGGAGTAAGTCTTCTCCTTTAACCTTAATGTAATGAAAATCAAAAAGATCGTTTCAACAGTATCAGTACTAATTTCCATAAATCGGGTCATTTTTACCAGCATCCCCTTAAGTACATTTGAGTATTCTTCCCCCCTTAAATGCAGTGTGATGGACTTCAACCTGGATCACAATGGCAAAACAGCACACTCCCCACTAAGCCATTTCACTGCCCCAGTTATATTTTAGTTTTCCTTCTGTTCACAGTTTAACCTCACTGGTTTTTAATTATTGAGTTGTTGGAAAAGTCATGGCACATTTTTTCTTTTTTAAATTTTTTAATTATATTTTTATTTATTTGATAGAAATTGAGAGGATGGGGGAGATAGAGAGGGAAAGAGACAGAAAGACACCTGAAGCAATGCTTCACAACTCAGTCAAGCTTCCCTACTGCAGGTGGAGGCTAGGGGTTTGAACCCAGGTCCTTATACACTGTAACATGTTTGCTCAACCAGGTGTGCCAACTATCCAGCCCTTCGTGACATATTTTTCTTTCTTCTTTTTTAAAAAAAATTTTTAATTACCTTTATTTATTGGATAGAAACAGCCAGAAATCAAGAGGGTAGGGGGAGATAAAGAGGGAGACAGAAAGATAGACACCTGCAGCCCTGCTTCACCACTTGCAAAGCTTTCCCCCTGCAGGTGGGGACCAGGGGCTCAAACCTGGGTCCTTTTGTGTTCTAACATGTGTGCTCAACCAGGTGTGCCACCACCCGGCCCTGCAGGATGTATGTTTTATGCAAAAATGTGTCATGACTTTTTTACTCAAACACCTAATAAAACTGTGTCTCTTGAATATATTGCAAGTATAATTATTACTCAGTATCATACACTCAGTACAATTTTGTAAATTTGGTCTGTTACACATACTTCAAATCATCACTTACATAAAATAAGATATTAATGTTTCTCTTTATTTTGCATTATTATTATTATTATTTGCCTCCAGGGTTATCGCTGGGGCTTGGTGCCTGCTCTATGAATCCAATGCTCCTGGAGGCCATTTTCCCCATTTTTGTTGCCCTTGTTGTTGTTATAGCTGTTGTTGTTGGATATGACAGAGAGCTGGCATCACTCCAAGTGCACTTAACCCGTGGCACCATCACCTGGCCCCTTTATTATTCTTTTGATCCCTTACTGGGTCATGGTACATGTATGACCCAGCAAGAACATATCTAAGTGTAAATGGACAGAAAAGGGGAATGGGGCAGAAAGGAAGCAAGATATTCAAGAGTAAAAAATACCAATTAAATTGCAAATCTAAAAGATGTGAGTGTGTAAAACGTAGAGTGAGTCTCAGCAGGCCACTCATCAATGAAACACAAAACAGAAGTGTAGGAGGAGAAGTAGAGAATCTGCTCATATTAGAAAACAAATACTCTTAATACTGCCTTTCTACTTATGGGGATGTTTATCACCAATTATGAAGAATTTTCCCCTCTAAAAATATTCTATACTCTGTAAGAGTGATTGCTCTAAATTATGACAATTACTGAGAATTACTATAGCACAAAGCTAAAATCTTTTTTTCTTTCTTTCCTCTTTTCTCTTTTGGATAGAGATAGAAATTGAGAGGGACCCCACCAATGTGTCCTGGAGCTCCGCTTCCCCAGAGCCCCACCCTGCTAGGGAAAGAGAGAGGCAGACTGGGAGTATGGACCGACCAGTCAACGCCCATGTTCAGCGGGGAAGCAATTACAGAAGCCAGACCTTCCACCTTCTGCAACCCACAATGACCCTGGGTCCATGCTCCCAGAGGGATAGAGAATGGGAAAGCTATCAGGGCAGGGCCCTCGATGGGATATGGAGATTGGGTGGTGGGAATTGTGTGGAGTTGTACCCCTCCTATCCTACGTTTTTGTTAATGTCTCCTTTCTTAAAGAAAAAAAATAAGTAATTAAAAAAAAAAAAGAAATTGAGAGGGAAGGGGAAGATTGAGAGAAAGGGGTGGGGATAGGTAGTATAATGGTTAATCAAAGAGACCAGCATGCCTGAGGCTCCAAAGTCCCAGGTTCAACCCCTTGACAACCATAAAGCCAGAGCTGAGCAATGCTTTGGTAAAAGAAAATGAAACAGAGTGTGGTCTGGAGGTAGCGCAGTGGTAAAGCTCTGGACTTTCAAGCATGAGGTCCTGAGTTTGATCCCCGGCAGCACATGTTGCAGAGTGATGTCTGGTTCTTTCTCTCTCCTCCTATCTTTCTCATAAATAAATAAAATCTTTAAAAAAATGAGAGAGATATTTGTAGCACTGCTTCAATACTTATGAAGCTTCTACTCTACATGTGGGGGCCATGGGCTTGAACTTGGGTCCTTGTACATGGCAACATGTATGGTCAACTGGGTGACTACCACTTGGCCCCCAAATCTTTTTTCTTTTCTTTTTATTAACTAGTAAGAGAGAAAGAGAGAATAAAAGCAAGAGAATGAGAACAACACTCTGGCAAATGGGATGTCAGGGACTGAACTAAGGACCTTATGTTTGAGAGCCTAAATTTTATCCCGTGCTGTACTTCTTAAGGTCCTGAAGCTAATGTTTTCATGTTTTGTAACTTGCTTACCACAGTCATAGTCTATCCACTTGTTATTTCCTTTGTACATCTTTTATTTATTTATTTATTTATTTATTTATTTATTTAATCAGAGCACTACTCATCTCTGGCTTATGGTAGTGTGGGGGATTAAACCTGGGACTGTGGAGCCTCAGGGATGAGAGTCTCTTGGCATAACCATTATGCTTTCTACCCCCACCATCCTTTGAATATCTTTAGAATTTTCCACATTTTCTCAGATCTGCCTCCAACTCTGTTGGGAGTAAGATGTGACTATTCAATATACTACCAGATTTAGTTTATCTAATGTCACTTGGATATTCAAGAATCTAAAACTGCTCTTTACTGACTACTGTAGAAATCTAAACACAGAAGCCAAATCTGAAAGAAAAGAAAAATTAAGGACCTTTCAGTCTAAATTCAGATTTCTTTTGTATCAAAATTAAGCCTGAGGGTAGGGGTAGACAGCATAATGGTTATGCAAAGAGACTCTCATGCCTGAGATTACAAAGTACCAGGATCAACACCCCTGCACCACCATAAACCAAAGCTAAATAGTGCTCTAGTTAAAAAAAAAAAAAAAAAAAAAGAAAGAAAGAAAACTAAGTTTGTGATCAGGGAGCTAGCTCAGCAGTACTAAAGCACAGGGCTCAATACTAGAGGGCCCAGACCTATTTCAACATGGCCATATGCTAGTGCTGAGCAGTGCCATGATCTCTTTTCTTTCAATCAATCTATCTATCTATCTATCTATCTATCTATCTATCTATGTATCTATCTATCTATCTATCTATTTTTGCCTGCAGGGTTATCGCTGGAGCTCGGTGCCTGCACCATGAATCCACTGCTCCTGGGGGGGGCATTTTTTCCCCCATTTTGTTGCTCCTACTGTTGTATTTTTTGTTATTGTTCTCATTGCTGTTGTTGTTGGACAGGACAGAGAGAAATGGATAGAGGGGAAGACAGAGAGGGAGAGAAAGAGAGACACCTGCAGACCTGCTTCATTGCTTGTGAAGTGACTCCCCTGCAGCTGAAAAGCCAGGGGCTCAAACTGGGATCCTTATTCCGGTCCTTGTGCTTTGTTCCATATGTGCTTAACCCACTGCGCTACTGCCCAGGTCCCTTATTTATTTTTATTTCCATCAGGGTTATTGCTGGAGCTTGGTTCCAGCACTATGAATCCATGGCTCCTGTTGGCCATTTTCTTCTTCTTCTTTTTATTATCTTTATTTATAGAAATTGAGAGGAAGGGGGTGACACCTGCAGCACTGCTTCACTACTTGCAACACTTTCCCCATGCAGGTGGGGATCAAGGGCTTGAACCTGGGTCCTTGCACACTGTAACATGTGCATTCAACCAGGTGCACCACCACCCAGTCCAGCCATTTTTTCCTTTCCCCCACCCTTTTTATTTTATTGGATAGGACAGAGAAAAATTGAGGTGTGCTTTAGACATAAGGAAAGAAAGGCAGACCCTTGCCAACCTGGTTCACTGCTCATGAAGCATCTTCCCTACAGATGGGGGTTGGGGGTGCTCAAACCCAGGTCTAAGTACACTTAACTGGGTGTCTCACTGCCTGGCCTCCCATAGTCTCTTTCTTTTCTCATAAAAAAAAGTCTTTGGGGCTGGATGGTGGTACGCCCATTAACGTGCACCTTACAGTGTGCCAAGAACACGAGTGTATGCCCTCTACTTGCAAGGGGAAAGTTTCACAAGTGGTGAAGCAATGTTGAGGGTGACTTTCTCGCCCCTGCATCATGCTCCCCTTCTCTCTCAATTTTTCTATCTCTATCCAGTAAATAAACAAATATCTTTAATAAACAAGACAAAAATTAAGCCAGAAATACCTAGCCACAAAGATTGGCTAGTTGAGAGCAGGATCCTACTTAGGGACAGGCACACTGCAGCAAACATATGTAGATTTCCTAAATAACTTCCTAAATAACTGTCTGTTAGGCTGGCAAAATAGCTCACTTGGATAGTGTGTTGTTTGTCATATGCATGACCCAGGTTTCAGACTAACTCCTACCAGATGAGAGAAAGCTTCAGGGGGGTAGAGTGGTAGTGCAGTGGGTTAAGTGCATGTGGCGTGAAGTGCAAGTACCAGTGTAAGGATCGTAGTTTGAGCCACCGTCTCCACACCTGCAGGGGAGTCGCTTCACAGGTGGTGAAGCAGGTCTGCAGGTGTCTTTCTCTCCTCCTCTCTATCTTCCCTCCTCTCTCTATTTCTCTCTGTCCTATCCAACAATAGCAGCAGCAAGAACAATAACAACAACAACAGTTTTAGTTCTGTGATCTCTTTCTCTCTTACTCCCTGTCTCTAAAAACAAAACAAAACCGTCTATTTAAGGCCTGAAAGATAGCTTACCCAGTAGGACATGTGCTCTGCTAAGTGTATGGGTCAGGTAAGATCCAGCACCACACAGGAGGTATTTGACATTAAGGGAGACTCTCGCACTGTGGTATCTCTGCTTCCTGTATCAGAATCAATAAAAGCAGCCTAGAAACAACAAAATAGTGCACGCGCAAGGGCCTGGATCTAAAAAACATACCAAAGAGTCATCTCTCTAGGGACATGAGGAGAATCATAAACTTCATCTTATGTTACACCAACATTTCTTGGGGGCTGGGCAGTGGCACACCTTGTAGAGCACACATGTGATAGTGCACAAGGACCCAAGTTCAAGCCCCTGACACTCACCTGCAGTTAAGCAGGGTTGTAGGTATCTATCTTTCCCCCCTTCTCTATTTCCTACTTCCCTCTCAATTTGTCTCAAAAATAAACAAATAAAAACAGCAACAACAAAAGATCCAACAATTCTATATCTTTACCATACCCTAGAGCCAAGTGATCAAAACTTCCTGGCAATGAAATAGTGTCAGAACAGGGATATAGCTCAGTTCATTATTAGAGCACAAGGCTGTATGCCCAAAGCCAGCAGCCCCTGATTCAATCCCTGGCATCACCTTAATTGGAGCTGAGTAGTGTGGTGGTCTCACTCTCATAAAAAATAAATATGATTTTTTAAAAGGTTTCTTTTTACCTGCCTGTAAGTTGTGCAGGGAATTAAGTGTTGAACCCTCAAGCATGAGGTCCTGAATTTGGTAACTGGTATTTTACTTGCTAGAGTGGAACTATGGTTCTCTCTCCTCATAAAAAAATATTTTTTAAAAATGTATTTTTTATTTTTTAAAATATATTTATTGGATACACATCCAGAAATTGAGTGGGGGGGAGGGACAGAGAGACACCTGCAGCACTGTGTCACCATTCACAAAGCTTTCCCCCAGCAGGTGGGGACCAGGGGCTCGAACCTGGGTCCTTGCGCACTGTAAAATGTACTCTCCACCAGGTGCGCCACCACCCAGATCCTAAAAAAAATGATTTTCTTTTTGAAAATAAAGAAAATGAGGGTGGAGGAGATAGCATAGTGATTACAGAAGAGACGCTCCCAAGTCCCAGGTTCAATTCACCACGCCACCATAAGCCAGAGTAAGCAGTGCTCTGGTAAAATAAAGGAAATGAAGCGGTATGGAGGATTATCTGTTCTGGATATATACTTAGAGCAAAAAGAAGCGTAAGGGATGGGGGGTCAGAGGCAAAAGGGGCCGGTGTTGGTTAAGTATATATGCTCCCATACCTAAGGACCTGGCTTCAAGCCCCCGTCCCCACCTGCAGAAGTAAACTTCATAAGTGGTGAAGCAGTGCTGCAGGTGTCTCTCTTTCCCTCTCTACCCGCTCCATTACCTCTCAGTTTCCCTCTCTGTCCTATCAAATTAAATAAAGTTTTAAAAAATCTTTAAAAAGGGGGTGGGGGGAAATGAAGCGGAGAGTGAGAGAGACCACACCATCAAAGCTTCCTTCAATGCAGTGGTGGCCAGATTCTAAGTTGGGTCATTTACATGGCAAAGCTCCACACTATGCAAGCAAGCTACTTTGCTGGCCATAGGGTCCCAATAGTGTTTCTTGTTCTGGTTACAAAGGTCAATGGTTTAAATATTTTATTATTATTACTGTTTTGATAAGAGAGACATATAGAGGGGAACATGATAGATAGATAGATAGATAGATAGATAGATAGGCATGAAAACTTTTTGTATGGCCATTATTCTGTCTCTCCAGCCCAGGTCAATGATTTAAAATTTAATTAAGCTTCAATTTACATTCACTTCTCAGTATTTATGATATACTTCACACACAAAAAAATCTTTAGATGTAATCTTATTATTAATCCAAGGGGTGAAGGATAATACAGGCAATAATCCTTAGAGCAGTAGCCTGGGAGTGGGACAGTAGATAGGCACTGAACTTTAAGTGTGAGCTCCTGAGTTCCATTCCAGGCATCACCTCTACCAGAATGATGTTCTGGTTCTCTTTCTTCCCTAACCCCCTCATTTTTCTTTCTTTTTCTCTCTCTCTCTCTTTTTTTTTTTTTTTGCCTTAGGGTTACTGCTAGGGCTCAGTGCCTACACTGGGTTGCATTGGATTGACCGGTGCATCCTGTGAGTACCCATTCATTGGGGAAACTGATGATCCTTCCTAACCAACTGAATCCACATGGATCCCAGTCACTTTCAAAGCCAGCAACAAGCAGCTCCTGACAGCTTTGCTGTTGACTGGCTACGGAAGAAGGGCAAACGCTAGAAGAAGTGCCTACACTACAAAAATCCACGGCTCTTCTGGCCATTTTTTTTTTTTAGATAGGACAGAGAGAAACTGAGAGGGGAGAAGAAGATAGAGAGGGAGAGAGAAAGACACCTATAGACCTGCTTCAATCCTTGTGAAGTGAGCCCCTCTCCTTCCCCCACAGGTGGGGAGCCGGGGGCTTGAACAGGGATCCTTGTGCGGGTCCTTGTGCCTTGTACTATGTGCTCTTAACCCAGTGTGCTGCCAACTTAGCTGCCCACCCTTTCATTTTAATAAATCTTAAAAAAAAGATTTATTAATTAGAGGAAATGAGGAAGGGAGAGAGAACCAGAGCATTAATCTGGCCTATGGGATGCAGGGGATCAAACTCAGGACCTCATTCTTATATTCCAAAGCTTTATCCATGGCACCACTTCCCAGGCTCCTTCTCTCTCTCATATCTACAGGTTACAATAAGGGCTGGGGTAATAACATAATGGTTATAAAAAAAAAAACAACTATAATGTCTGAGGCTCTGAAGTCCCAGGTTCCATTTCAGTTATTACCATAAACCAAAGTTGAGCAGTATTCTAGTAAAAACAACAACAACAAAACAAAACAAAAAAATCTTTAGAGTAAAATTCAGGTCTATTTCATACTGTCAACTTTAATTCATGTTAGACTTAAGCTAAGTTTTAAAAAAATAGGGGTGGGTGGATGGGGAAAACAGCATAGTGGTTACACAAAAGACTTTCATATTTGTGACTCTGAATCACTTAACACCCACCTTAAGCCAGAACTGAGCAGTGTTCTGAAAAAAGAAAGGTGTAGTAGGGAAGTTGATTTTTAAAAAAATATTTTATTCCCTTTTGTTGCCCTTGTTGTTTTATTGTTGTAGTTATTATTATTGTTGCTATTGTTGTTGGATAGGACAGAGAGAAATGGAGAGAGGAGGGGAAGACAGAGAGGGGGAGAGAAAGATAGACACCTGCAGACCTGCTTCACCGCCTGTGAAGCGACTCCCCTGCAAGTGGGGATCCAGGGGACTTGAACCGGGATCCTTTTGCCGGTCCTTACACTTTGTGCTATGTGCGCTTAACCCGTTATGCTACCGCCCAACTCCCAATGGAAGTTGATTTTAAGCAAACAACCAAAGACACTTACTTGAGCTCTTCTCTCTCCTTCTGACAATTTCCAAGGAAGTTTCCAAATTGGCAAGAGTGAATATGTTCATGGATCTGAAGAAGAAATGCTTCATTGAATTCAAAGGCTTGTGGGAACTGTTCTGTCAAATGCCACACACATTCCAAGAACTGAGTAAATACTGGTGAGACTTCCTTTAGGTCACCATCCAAGTGGCCACACCTAACCCAGAAAATACAAGATTTTAAAACTGCCTATAAAAGAAGTCCATTGCTCTGATTTTAAACAATTGTACACAAACCCAACCCAATCAAATATTACAATAGTAACATTACAAACTGTGTTTTTATTAAAACAATTTATACATATGAAATTTCAACTGCAATTTTAAAGTATGTTATCTTGCAATGATCAGGATTCAGAGAAAAAAAAGGAAAAGGAATAACTAGAAAAACTAACATAGGTAAGTGGTCTGAGATGTGCAGTAGGCACAGTGACGACTGCCAAGCATGAGGGCCCGAAATCAATCCCTTTGCATGCTCCAGAGTCATGTCTTGTTGTCTTTCTCTGTCCTTCTTCCTAACTCTCTCATTAATAAACAAAATCTTTAAAATGATTAACACAGGCAGGAAAATTGAAATAACAGAAAAAAATTTAACCAGTTTTCACATAAAAACTAGAGGCAGCTATAGGATAATGATTATTACATTTGCCCCACAAAAAAATACATCTCCCATCAGATATACACATTTATAAAGACAGACATGTGACACTTTAATTTACAGAATACATAAATGTGTAACTGTGACTTACCTCTCTGAAAATTTATGTCCAAAGGAGATCCAATCCTTTTCTATTAAAACCTTAATAAGAAAGAGTACAAAAACCACTTGTAACTAATTCTCTCTTTTCTGTTGTTGTTTTAAAATTAGTTAAACTGTATTATATTAAAAGCAATATTTATATTTTAAATTTATGGCTATAAGCCAAAGTATTTAAATTTTTTAATCTTTATTTATTTACTTATTGAATAGAGATACCCAGAAATTGGGAGGGAAGGGGGTGACAGAAAAGGAGCAAGAAAGAGAGACACTTGCAACACTACTTCACCACTCACAAAGCTTTCTCCTTGCAAGTAGGGACTGGGGGCTTGAACCTGAATCCTTGCATATGTAACATGTGCCCTCAACCAGGTGTGTCACCACCAGCTCCCAAGAGGATTATTATTTTTTTAATTATAGAAAAAGATAACAAGACCCTGGACTAGGCCAAGGAGGCTGATCAACAATATTGTTGCTTTCCAAGTGTGAGTCCCTGGATTCAATTCCAGTACTGAATAAAAATGAACAAACAAATAAATATACATACATAAACACAGAAAGAAAAAACACTTTAGTTCAGGCTATCTCTTTCTCAAGAATTACAACAACAATCTTTTAATTTGCTTATCTGTTATATGTGTATGGCATAAACATAGGAAAATGTAAATAAAATGTTACCAAGGGCTAATTAACTCTGGGTAGTAGACTGGTGTAGATATTTTAAATCCTTATTGTTATTTTTATTTATTTATTTTACTTATTTTTAGAAAGAGATAGAGGGGCAGAGAAAAAAATGAAAGAGACCACAATATAAAAAATTCCTTCAATGCAGTTGGGGGCCAGGCCTGAACCTAGTTCACATGCACGGCAAAGCTATCACACTATCCAAGTGAATGATTACAATGGCCCTGGATGTTTTAAATCTTTTGTCTTATTTGTACCTGACATTAACACTTAAAGTGGGGTAACTCACTCTTATCCCTAAATCAGAAAATTACAGGCCTATATCCCTGATGAACAGTGATGTAAAGATCCTCAACAAAAATCTTGGCAAACCAAATGCAACAATTTAGCAGGAGAATAATTCACCAAGACCAAGTGGTATTCATCCCTGGAAACGGGTGGTTGAACACTTGCAAGTCAATAAATGTAATCTACCATATCAACAAAAAGAAAGATAAAAACCCCTTGGTAATATCAAAAGATGCTGAAAGGGTATTTAGCAAGGTCCAACACCCATTTAAGATAAAGACCTCCAAAAATTGGGAACAGAAAGACCATTCCTCAACATAATAAAGACCACTTACAACAAACCCACAGCTAACATCATTCACAATGGGGAAAAGCTGAAAGCTTTCACCCTAAAATCAGGAACCAGACAAGGATGTCCACTATCTATTATTATTCAACACAGTCCTCGAGGTCCTTGCCACTCAAGTCTGACAAGAATGATATCCAAAGTATATATATTAGAAAGGGGAAAAAATTAAATTATCACTGTTTGCTGATGACATGATGATATACCTAGAGAATCCAAAAAAAAAAAATTAACAAAAACTACTAGAAATTAATAAATTGAGTAAAGTAGCAGGATATAAAATCAATGCACATAAATATGTGGCATTTCTGTATACAAACAAGGAATCAAGAGGAAAGGGAAATAAAAAACTGTCAATTCCACTAACAAACCCCAAAAGATAAAATACTATGGGGGCCAATCTCATGAAGGAGGTGAAGGAACTTTACAAGGAAAACTATAGGACACTATTAAAAGTAACAGGAAAAGACATACAGAAATAAAAGAACACTTTTGTTTATTGTTCCTGGGGAGAATAAACATTATTAAAATGACCATTCCAACTTGGAAAAAAAAAAGCATCAAACAAATTGTTTCTAAGACATGTGAGATATATGGTATTTATCTTTGGGATGTGGGAGAGTGGAGATGCATAACTTCTGTGTTGAGTGTGGTGTGGAACTATACACTGTCATCTTCAAATCTTGTTATTTACTATTAATTCCCCCCTCAAAAAAAAAGATCGTTCTATCAAAAGCAGTCTACAAATTCAATGCAACCACTATCAAGATTCCAATGGAATCTTGCCACTGGCCCCCACCTACAGGAGGAAGGCTTCACGAGTGATGAAGCAGGGCCGCAGGTATCTCTCCCTCTCTATCTCCCTGTTCCTCTCAATCTCTGGTTGTCTATATCAAATAAATAAAGATAATTAAAAATAATAAAAAATAAATATTAAAAAATTAAAAGAAAGAAATTGAGAGAGGAAGGGAGATAGAGAGGGAGAAAAAGAGACACCTGCAGATCTGCTTCACCACTCATGAAGCAGACCCCCTGCAGGTGGAGAATGGGGGCTCAAACCAAGGTCCTTGTGCTTGGTAACATGTGCACTTGACCAGATGTACCACCACCCGCCTTCCAGTGGCATTTTACAAGGAAATAGAACTTGTTAAAAAATGTGTGTGAAACAACAAGTAAAAATGCAAAAACAAACAAGCAAAAAACCAACCATGAATAATAGCCTAAGGACTTCTGAGAGAAGTGCTACAAAACAACAGTAATTAAAAATGCATGGCACTGGGTAGCGCACCAGGTTAAGCACACATAGTACTAAGCACAAGGATGGCACAAGCACCCAGTTCAAACCCCTGGCTCCCCATCTGCACGCGGGGGGGGGGGGAGGTTTGTTGTTGTTGTTGTTGCTTCACAAGTGGTGAAACAGGTCTGCAGGTCTCTCCCTCTCTGTCTTCCTCTCCTCTCTCAATTTCTCTCTGTCCTATCCAACAACAACAACAATGGAAAAAAGATGGCCTCCAGGAGCAGTGGATTCATAGTGCAGGCACCAACCCCAGCGATAACCCTGGAGGCAAAGAAAAAAGGATGACACTGGAATAAAAATGGACACTTGGATCAATGGAACAGAATCGAAAGCCCAGAAATGAGCCCACACATCTATAACCACCTAATATATGACAAAGGGACAAAAATATATGCACCCCCATGCTTATAGCTGCACTGTTCACAATTAAAGATTGGAAGCAGCCTAAATATCCATCAACAAATGACTGGCTAAATATGTTATGGGATATATAACATGGAATACTTCTCTGCAATCAAAAAAAGGTAGTTATTCTTAGTGAATTAAGTAAAGAGGTGAAAGAAAACTACCGGATGGTTTCACTAAGATGTGAAATTCAGAGAACTGATATACATTAGCTTGCAAAACAAACAAAACACTGGAAAACACAAGCAAACAAACTGACTCTAAGACCTTGTAAGAACTGTGGTAGTTATCACTGGAGGGTGGGGGAGCACAGAACTTCGGTGGCTGTTGTTACTATTCCCTGCAACCTTACAATCTTGTAAACCACTATTAATCACATATTTAAAAAAGGTTGGGAGTAGGGATAGATAGCATAGTGTTTATGCAAAGAGCAGTTTCAAAGTCCCAGGTTCCAAATTTCCCACGATGCCATAAACCAGAGCTGAGTAGTGATTCAAAAAAAAAAAAGTTATGAAGAAAAAATGATAGTGTGACTGAAGAAATGTTTATGTTCAAATTAAAATTCAGTGTGGAGTTGTACCCCTCTTATCCTATGGTTTTGTCAGCATTTCCTTTTTATAAATAAAAAATAAAATAAAATAAAATTCAATCAAATGGTGACATGTAACCTTTTGAAAGAACAATCTTTCTTTTATCTGTTTTCTATCTCAACTCCACTGAATAGGCTTCTGGGTTAGGTTTATTATTTTTTTTCAGTCTAGTCTAAACATATTTTCTCAGTATTTATTATCTGTAATTTCATTATATAATCAGTGAAACAGCTCACTTGGGTAGTGTGCGGCTTTGCCGTGTGTGCCACGCAGGTCTGAGTATGACCTCCACGGACTGAAGGAAGCATCAGAGCTGTGTGGGATCAGGTGCTTAAGCTCTGTTCCTTGTGCACTCTAACAGGTTGCCACTGCTAGGATTCTCATTTGTTTTTGATATATGGTCATAATTTCATAGTCTACATTTTAAACTTATGACAGGGAAATATAGTCGGTAGAACGCTCTAGAATCATTAAACACAATTCCTTCTTTATTTCAGTGTGGTAAAACAGTGCTGCAAGAGTTTCTCTCTCTCTCTCCCTCTCTCTCTCTCAATATATATATATCCCCCTTCCCTCTTGATTTCTGTCTCTATCTGATAAATAACAAATACATAACATGATTTTTTTTTTTTAAGGAGAACTTTAGCTTCAAAAAACAGAAAATCTGGGTAGGGGCACACAACTTTGGTGGTGGAAGTGGTGTAGGATTATACTATTATCTTATAAATTACTAACACAAAAATTATAAAACATTTTGCAGGGAGTCGGGTGGTAGTTTCGCACGTGGCGCGAAACGCGAGGACCGGCAGAAGTATCCGGGTTCGAGCCCCTGGCTTCCCACCTGCAGGGGAGTCGCTTCACAGGCAGTGAGGCAGGTCTGCAGGTATCTATCTTTCTCTCCTCATTTCCGTCTTCCCCTCCTCTCTCCATTTCTCTCTGTCCTATCCAAGAACGACGATATCAATAACTACAACAAAAAAACAACAAGGGCAACAAAAGGGAATAAATAAATAAATAAATAAATTTGCAGACACAGAAAAAAGCAAACAACAAAAACTCTAACTAGAAATTTAATCCTGAGATATAAAACATACTTCCTAACATGTAATTACAATTAGCAATACAAAGGAGTTTCAAATAAAAAGTTTTTCCTATAATAAAAAATTTAAATACTCTTAAATACTCATCATATTTGCTAGATAAAAACAAAGGAGGTGGTCCATGAGATGGCGCAGAGGGTAAAACACCGGACTCTCGCGAGTGGGGTGGTAGCAGGGGGTTAAGTGCACCTGGCGCAAAGCACAAGGATCCCGGTTCCAGCCCCAACTCCCCACCTGCAGGGGAGTCGTTTCACAGGCAGTGAAGCAGGTCTGCAGGTGTCTGTCTTTCTCTCCCCCTCTCTGTCTTCCCCTCCTCTCTCCATTTATCTCTGTCCTATGCAACAACAACGACAACAATAATAACTATAATACAAAACAAGGGCAACAAAAGGGAATAAATAAATAAATATAAAAAAAGGAAAAAAATTAAAACAACAAGAAAAACCACTGGACTCTCAAACAGAAAGTCCCAAATTTGATCCATGGCAGCACATATACCAAAGTGATGTCTGGTTCTTTCCCTCTCTCCTCCTATCTTTCTCATTAATGAATAAATAAAATCTTAAAAAAAAAAAAACCAAGGGAGAAAAATACTGAGTATTTCTATTTAACATTTATGAAAAAAACTTTACTCAAGAGGTGGCACAATGTGTATCAGGCTAATTCAAGGTTTCTCACCTACTGACTTTCTTCTAGATCATTCTCTATTACAGGGGTACCTGTGCACCACAGGATACTAGCAGAATCCTTGGTTCACATCATCACATACACACTAGTTGCATTCCTCCCTTTAGCTGTAACAATAAAGTGTCCATGGGAGGACACAGTCTCTCCTACTTAAGAACTACAGGCCTAAGCTAGTAAATGCTTACCATAAATCCTTTGATTGTCCTGTAATAGGAATCCAATAAAAGAGAGCCAAGGGAACAAACCTGGGAAGTCCTATCCCAGCCATCTGAACAATGTACCAATACACTTGCATTTTCAACCATTATTGCCTAAAAAGAAAAACCATATAACTTTTATTCAAGCAGCATACATTCTAGGTAAAACAAAAAGTTTGACTTGCTAAAAATCATTAGTAAGTGTAATATTATAAAAAGTTAACCGCAGCAATCTGACCCGGGGCCCAGGTATACTCATATTTAGCACAGAAGCCTATATAACCTCCAAGTCCCTGCCTGTCTGGTCTTGCAGTCCATGGCCCCAGTTGGGAACAGGCTGCACTCACTTTAGGTCCAGTTTTCCTTAAGTGGCGGAATAGGATGACCCAGCCTCCCTTCAGAGAGAGGGGCAGTCCTCACCATTACCACTTTATAGTGAGGGGCAAGGTCCTAAAGAGGACCTCAATAAGGTTTATGAGGATGTTCCTGAAGGAAGTGACCAATGATGGTGGACAGAGAGATCTATTAGAGGTCTAGGTCCATGATATCTATGTGGGAATCTGACTAAGGCCCCAGGTGATGGGGTGGCCTGGTAGTGTCCAGAACCATTAAGTGACCCAGTCCTTTGCTCTTTCCCAGCTTTTGTAGTCCTCTCTTTATCTGACAAGCTCGGGCTTTCTCTCAGCTGTGGAAGCACTGGCCGCCCTTTGTTGTATCCAAACTGTCATTAGGTTTATGGGCTCTCATGAGTTTTATGGCCTCAAGTTGGTGAGGAAACACAGCTAGGATTTTAGTGGAGTCTAAGTTAACGTTAACTTTTCCTGCATTTACTTGTTTGATGATTCTAAAAAAGGTTATCATAGAAATAATAATTGTCCTTTAGGGACAATAGATTTTCTTTTGGCCAAATGTATACACTGTTTCTTTTAAAGACTATCAAGGAGTGACAACGATGCTAATGCTGTCAGGAGAGATTAGGAGATATACCTTACTTTCTTTTGCGTAGTTAGTTGAGAAAGTAAGAGTATTTGAGGGAAGTAAAGTATGAGGTAGGAGAGGAGGGTGTCTAAGCCTAAGTAATAAATATTTCATTGAAAACTTTCTGGTGCCTTTTTAAGGACATTTTGTAAGACTGTTGAGCTTATTAGGTCTAAGTCTAATCACAGAGAACTATTAGACACCACCTTCTGCATCCCAAAAGGAATTTTGGTCCACACTCCCAGAGGGGGAAGAATGTTAGGAAAGGATGGCTAGAGGGCTCTGGAACCCAATTCCATCAAGATCAAGAGAGAGAAGAAGGGGAAAAGGAAAGACATTTAGCAGTAGTAATAGGTGTGACACAGAAAGGAAGAGAAGGCAGGACCACAGAAAACATGGGCGGCAGGGACAGGCAGTAGCACACCTGGCTGAGCACACATACTGCCACCTATAGGGACCCAGGTGTGAGCTCTCATGCCCCACCTATAGGGGGGCTGCTTCACAGGCAGTGAAGCAGGTCTGCAGGTGTCTATCTTTCTCTCTGTCTGTCTCTGCTCCCTTCTCAATTTCTCTATGTGTCCAATCAAATAAAAACAAGAAAAAAAAGAAAGAAAAAATGGACAAAAATATAGAGAGGCAGATAGAAAGATAGGCAGGCAAACAGATAGACAAATCACCATAGAAATGATAGTCAACCCTTATCTGTAACCTAGGGAGAACCACTGCAGTTTCCAATGGACAAAATGGGGACACAGAGCTCTGGTGGTGGGAACAGTGTAGAAATGTACCCCTGCTGGATTGTGATTTTCTTTTAATTTTTTTTTAAGTTATCTTTATTTATTTGTTGGTTAGAGATAGCCGGAAATCTAGAGGAAAGGGGGTGATGGAGATACTTGCAGCACTGCTTCAGCATTCGCAAAGCCTTCCCCCGAAGGTGAGGGCTGGGGGATCGAACCCAGGTCCTAGTGCATTGTAACATATGCACTCAACCAGGTGCACCACCACCCAGCCCCATCTTATAATTTTCTTTCTTTTTTTCTTTTTTTGTTTTATTTACTTATTTATTATTGGCTAGAGACAGAGAGAAATTGAGAGAGGATGGGGAGATAGGGAGAGAGACAGAGAGACATCTGCAGCCCTGCTTCAGCACTTGTGAAGCTTTCTGCCTGTAGGTGGGGACCAGGGGCTTGAACTTGGGTCCTTGTGCACTATAACGTGTGCACTTAACCAGTTGGGCACACCTTCTGGCCCCTAATTTTCTAAATCAGTATTAAAACATTAAAAAAAAAAGTTAAGAGTCTAGAAGGTGGTGCAGTGGATAAAGTGTTGGACTCTCAAGTGTTAAGTCCCAAGATTGATTCCTGGCATTGCACACACAGACTGATGATGTAGCTCTTTCTCTCTCTCTCTCTCTCGCTCTCTCTCTCTCTCTCTCATTAGTAAATAAGTAAACAAACAAATCTGAAAGTAAGAAAGGAAAGAAAAGAAAGACGGAAAGAAGGGAGGAAGGGACGAAAACTTGCCTGTAGTGGCCCAGGAGATGACACACTGGATAAAGTGTAGGACTCTCAATCATGAGGTCCTGAGTTCAACCCCTAGCACTGAATATACTACAGTGATGTAACGTTAAAAACACTGTTACAAATTGAGAGTTTGTTTTTTTAAGTCCCTTTACTATGTACTACACTGTATTTTTAAAGTTCAAACTAAAGCGAGCATCATGAAAAAAAGGAAAAATAAAGATCTTTTAACTGGAAGAGGTAATAGCACCCAAAAGAAAATAAATGCAGTCCTTCCAACCATTATTAACCTGAAACCACAAACAATGAAGAATTACCTTTGTTAAGAAGATTGCAGCATCAATAACAGCTTTGATATGTCGAAGCCATCCTGAGCCCTCCAAACCAGAGTAGAAATCATTGACAGAAAGTCCCTTGGTACCATTGACTAGAAAAGAGGAAAAAGTATTTCATTTACAATAGGTTTAGTCTCTCTATTTCTACTGAAAGTCTCTTATAATAATAATTAAGTGGGGGGAAAGGACAAAATAATTAGATAAATGAGGAAGTGCTATAAACTCAATAATGGATTTTGCGATACATGCTCCATTTCTTGAGCTTAAAGAAAAGCTTCACTGTATTGCACCAAAGTAAAAGACTCTGTGGTAGGAGAAGAAGGGCTCAGGTCTTGGAACATGATGGCAGAGGAGGTCCTAGAGGAGCTTGAACTGTTATGTGGAAAACTGAGAAATGTTACACAAACACAAACTATCATATTTTACTGTTGACTATAAACCACTGATCCCTCCCCCCAATAAAAGGAAAAAAAGAAAGAAATGGTCCAGTGGCATGGGAAATGGCACAGTGGGGAAAGTGTCAAACTCTTAAGCATGAGGTGTGGGGATTGATTCTTGGCATTGCATCTTCTAGAGTGATACTCTGGTTTTCTATCTCATTTTCAATAAGTAAATCTTTAGCACAAGTATCTAAAGAATGAAATATATAAACAATTTTAATTCCAGACTTTTATTGGAAAGTTGCTTTAGTGTTTGAAGGGAACAGTATTATAAATTAATCCTTCTCATATTGATTAATCAAGAATATCTATGTAACAAAGGCAGTTTTTAAATGATTAGAATTATACTATTGAAAACATTAACAATTAATACAAATTAGCTACTGAACATCTGAAATGTGGATAGTGCAAACTGAGATATAATTGTCAAATGCACAATTCAGTTTCTAAAACAAAAGACAAAAAAAGTAAAATATCTCCTGTTAAGATAATAATTTTAGGGGCTGAGTAGTGGCACGCCTTGCTGAGTCATGTTACAATGCACAGCTCCCAGTGCCCGCCTGCAGAGGGGAAGCTTCACAAGTGGTGAAGCACTGCTGCAGGTGTTTCCCTTTTTCTCTCCCTAGCTCCCCCTTTCCTCTTGATTTCTATCTCTACTGAATAAATAATAAAAGTAATTATCTTTATATACTAGGTTAGTAAGTATATTATTCTAATTAATTTGTTTTAGGTTTTGAATATGACCATTTTTTTGAGAACACAAAACATTTTAATTGCCTAATATTATGTTGTTTACATTAAACAGCAATACATTTCTGCCAAAACTACCCAGAAGATGAGCACTAATCATACCTTCCAGTAATTTCTGTAGGCTGGATCTCATAACATGAATATTTTCAATTCCAACAAATTGAAATCTAATATTAGAATAGTTGTCTTCATTTTCATAGCCTTTTCCTGCTGCTCTGTTAGCCATTGCATTCAGCTAAAATTTTAAATTACAGAAATTTAGTGACAAATCTATTTTCTCTTTGAATTCAGTTCACCAAAATGTCCTAAAACATTAAGTCATGCTTTGGCTAGAATAAAGTTAAAGACTAAATATGCTATAATTTGTTGATATGTAAAACATTACATTATTATCAGTAAAGGATACTATAGAATAAGAATATGACTACTATATGAAAGTCAGAAAAGAGATTACCCACAAATGATTCATGAAACTAGTCAGTTTTCCACATTATAATACAAAATAAATATGTAAATGGAAATGTCTCCCATCTAAATCCTAAAGTGACTTAAAGGTGAATAGAGCTAGGGACATTTTCTTTTACAGGATGAACATGAGAGTCACTTCAGAATAAGACTAGAGCACTTAAACAGTCAGAAAAATCACACTACTGAAATATGCATATTGTCTGATATCCTCCAAATCAGAGACTACTAACTACTAGAGGCCCACAAAATATATAGCTTAATACAGCTTCAAGAATTGAGTTCAAAATAAACTTGTCTCTAGGGAGAAAAGTACGAGTAGACCCCTGGTCTTTAATTATTAGATCATATGCTATCAGAGGTCCACTTAAGATTTAGCATGTTAATTCTTTCAGGCTAGGATTTTACAGAGCACATAATTATTAATAATATAGTCTTATGAACTTGGATGTAACGGAATCCAATTTGGAAGAAAAACATCATTCATCCATGGGATCAAAGTCCTGGTTTAAATTGTATTTACTAACTAACTGGCTATTCAGCACTCATAATGACTAAAGAGTTAGATATTGACATTTATTCCACATTTGACTATTCTATATTTAGTAAAGCAATAAAAGGAAAATGCATTTTCTTTGCTTCTTTTGCCACTCGGGTTATCGCTGGGCCCTGGTGCCTGCACAACAACTTCTTATTTTTCTTCTTTTTTCTGTGTTTTAACAGATGAGTGAGAAGAGAGAAACATATAGGAAAGACACCTGAAGCAGCACTTCATAGTGATGTGTGTACTCTACCAGGTGAGCTACCACCTGGCCTGAAAAAATTAATTTTCCATATAGGCATCAATTTCCTCTTCTTTTTAAAATTTATTTCTTGGACAGAGAAAAATTGAGAGGGGAGGGGAAGACAGAGAGGGAGAGTGGCAGAGAGACACCTACAGCACTGTTTCACTCCTTGCAAAGCTTTCCCTCTGAAAGTGGGGGCTGGGGAATCTGAATCAAGGTCCACGCGCAATGTACCACGTGCGCTCAACCAGGTGCAGTGGTCTGGCCCTCACCAATTTTTTAAAAATGTGGAACAATTCATGAACATGCACGTCATCCTTGCAGAGTAGCTAGATAATCTCTATATTATCCTGATTTTAGTATATGTACCACTGAAATAAGTACTATATAGGCATCAATTATAGAAATAAAATATATTCAGGTTGGGAGATAGCTCACCAGGTAGAGTAAACACTTACCAGGAGCTAGGACCCAGGTTCAAGTCCCTGCACTACATGGGAGCACTATACACAGGACTGAGGGAAGCTCCAGGAATGGTTCAAGTGGTGTTATGGTGTCTCTACTCTTTTTCTCTTCCAACCTGATACACACACACACACACACACACACACAGAGACAGAGAGAGATGTAGTGAGATAGAGATAAGATGGATGGATGGATGGATGGATGGATGGATGGATGGATGGATGGATGGAAGAATGGATGAATGGGTAGATAGGTACTAAGCAAACATACAATGAAACTTCCTTCAATGTGGTAGGGGGCCAGGTGTGAACCTAGGTCGTGCACAGGACAAAGCAACATACTACCCAAATGAGTTACTTCTCTGCCCTTTTCCAATCTGTTTGAAATTGAAAGGAAAAAAAAATTGGATCAGTGGGTCATATAGGTATAAGATCCCAGTGGGGGGGTGGAGTGGGGGGGGAGGGAAGATATTAAGTCCTGAGAAATAGATCATCCTTAAACCAGATGCTTAGAAAGTCTTGTATCACAATAACTTTTCATGTTTAATACTACTTAAGAATAGTTCTAGCCAATTAACCTATCAGATATCACAAGGAAGTAAACAAATATTTTTACTAGTACTTTAAACATGGAAAAAGGATTTCCTTTTTATCAAGGTAAGTTATCAATTTCCTATTTTAATATTTTAATACAAATTTACTCAAATTAATTTTCTATTTTCTACGTGTGTGTGTATGTGTGCAAATGCATGTGTGTGTGAAAGAGAGAGCGAGCATGATGATGAGAGTTAGTTAGAAAATAACTACTATGGGTGAGGTATATTAACACCTATCTTGGGGAAATGGAACCACACCTCTGTAAAAACAATAATCCTGTGGAGGGGAAGACCAACAAAATGAACAAGAATTATAACAAATGAAGAAAATATAGAAGAAAAAAAAAAAGGAAAAGAAACAGCTACCATTCCTTTCAATAAAGCTGCCTAAAATTGTGTTCTATACTGCTCACTCGCTTTTTCTCATCGCTTTCTCTTATTTGCTCATCATTCCAGACTTTTGAAGAAATCCTCACTATAATTCTGCCAATGTCCTTTTGTGTAGCCCACCAGCTCTGCATGCGATGCTATAATGAAAATTGAAAGTAACGTTAGCTATTACTTAAATTGGAGTATTTTAACTACTTTAGTTCTAGGATTCTATCTTATTTAAGTGTGTTTTAAAAAAAGGAGGGGAAGGTGATTCCTGATATTTACACCAATGATAAAAATTCAATCTTAAAATATAGATGAACAATTATTTCCTGTTCACAGTAATTTTACAGTTCAATGTCTCCTAAGTTAACTATTTTTTTCTTATCTTCAAATTTAGGTCCATATTTTAATTGTTCTGCAAACTAAAAACTCCATCAAAATAAATACTAAGAATTTCTGATTTTTATTCACATTATTTAGTATTTCTTCCACAATAACAAAGAGACCTAAATATTATTGAGTCCCCCACCTAAAATTCAGCTTTCCCAAATTTATATTTCAATAGATAAAATAAATTACCAAAATTACCATCAGGAGTTTTGGGAATTAATTTTTTTTTCCTCCAGGGTTATTGTTGGGGCTCGATGCGGGCAGTATCCACTGTTCCTGGTGGCCACTTTTTCTTTTTTTTATTGGATAGGACAGAGAGAAATTGAGAGAGGAGGAGGGGGAGATAGAGAGGGAGAGAGGAAGAAACCTGCTTCACTACCTCCCTAATACTTCCTCTCCACTTTTCCAAGCTTTGGGTCCATGATTGCTCAACAATTTGTTTGGCTTTGTATGTTAACTCTCTTTTCAGTCACCAGGTTCCAGGTGTCATCAGGATGCCGGCCAGACTTCCCTGGATTGAAGACCCCACCAATATGTCCTGGAGCTCAGCTTCCCCAGAGACCCACCCTACTAGGGAAAGAGAGAGGCAGACTAGGAGTATGGACCGACCAGTCAACGCCCATGTTCAGCGGGGAAGCAATTACAGAAGCCAGACCTTCTACCTTCTGCAACCCTCAATGACCCTGGGTCCATGCTCCCAGAGGGATAGAGAATGGGAAAGCTATCGGGGGAGGGGGTGGGATATGGAGATTGGGTGGTAGGAATTGTGTGGAGTTGTACCCCTCCTACCCTATGGTTTTGTTAATGAATTCTTTCTTAAATAAAGAAAAAATTAAAAAAAAGAAACCTGCTTCACTGTTAGTGAATCATCCCCCATGCAGGTGGGGAGGGTGCTTGAACCCAGATCCTTGCCCAGGTTGTTGTGGTTAGTACTAGGAGTTATTTTATCGGTACTATATTGGTATTATATATACACATTTATTTCATTAGTTATTTTAATGAAAGAGATACAGGGGTGGAGGAGCTTAAATGAGGGGAAAAGAGAGAGGGAGGGAGAATTAAAGGGGAAAGGAGGGGAAGAGAGACAGAGACAGAGAGAGACAGAGGTAGAGACAGGTAGGCTAGCAGGCCCCAACGCATTGTTTAGCTCTGATTTATGGTACTGCCGGGGTTGAGCCTGGAATCTCAGAACCTCCAGCATATAACCATTAAGCTATCTTCCGAGTCCTAAATTGGCATTCTTTAAAAGATTGATTTCTGTGGTCCAGGAAGTGGCACAGTGGAGAAAGCATTGGATTCTCAACCATGAGGTCCTGAGTTCGATCCCCGGCAGCACATGTACCAAGAGTGATGGCTGTTTTTTTCTCTCCTCCTGTCTTTCTCATGAATAAATAAATAAATTCTTTAAAAAAAAAAAAAGGTAGATTTCCTTAGTATCATCAGCCTTAGTTCATTAAAAACTAGGATTCACAGACTTTTTTTTTTTTTTTTTTTTAATTTTTACCAGAGCAGCATTTAGCACTCAATCCCAGGACTGAATCTGGAATTTTGGAGTTTCAGGCATAAAAGTCTTTTTACATAACTACTGTGTTATCTCCCCTGCCCCAGATATTTTAAACATATGCAAATTGACAGTTCCCATTAACCGAAGTAACAAAGACAATCAAAGGAACAGATTATATTATATCCAAGATACATACTTTGGGCCTGGTGTCTACAACATACATATAGCGATTGACTGGGTTGGCTTTACTAATGGCTTGAAGCAAATGTTCATCTTCCAGGCACCTGGCACTGAATCCTGACAGTGGCTGACTACATCGACAAATGGCAGCCTAATTGAAAAAGGGACAAAAACATATTACTCAAAGATGTCTGAAACAGGCCTTTTAAAAATGCTAAAATGAAAAATTAGTAACAAATCTGCAATTGGTATAAAAAATCTGCAGGGCAATTAAGAGGCCACTGATTTAAAAAACCGTCTTAGAATTAAATACTACTTTAAAGTTCAGATATTATCTAGGTTTCCCAATATCCTCTTCTGTTAAGTAGTCTATGTGCACCTTTACCTGGTTTAATGAGGGGAAAAAAAGGTACTAAAAGGTAACACCATGTCAATTCTCTATCATGTAATCTACTTACTATAAGCTTACATTCTGTGCTCTAATCAGATCACAAGACACTGAATTCAATCTCAGGTAAAAAGTAGTCAATGTACATAGAACAGGATTTTTCTGAACAGTAACTTATTTTCCAATGGCTTTTATATCGTTAATTAAGAATCATGAATCTTTATACAAAAAGAGAAATGAAATATTTTCAATTCAAATTTGGTCAATCTACTAAGGTAGAAATAAGTATAGGAGTACTGAATGTTGTATTAATATTTACTGTTGGGGGGCTCAGGCTGTGGCACAGCGGGTTAAGCACACAGGGCGCAAAGCACAAGGACCAGCAAAAGGATCCCAGTTCGAGCCCCCGGCTCCCCACCTGCAGGAGGGTTGAATCACAAGCAGTGAAGGAGGCCTGCAGGTGTCTATCTTTCTCTCCCCCTCTCTGTCCCCCCTCCTCTCTCGATTTCTCTCTGTCCTATCCAACAACCATGACAGCAATAACAACAACAATAATAACAGTAACAATGATAAACAACAAGGGCAACAAAAGGGACAAAAAGCCTCCAGGAGCAGTGGATTTGTAGTGCAGGCATCGAGCCCCAGCAATAACCCTGGAGGCAAAAAAAAAAATTGCTACTCTTCTGCTGTTCTTTATCTCCTCCTTCCCTCTTGATTTTTGTGCTCCTATCAAATAAATAAATAAATACATAAATATTCTTATTAAAAAATTAAAGGAGGGATGGGAAAGATAGTATGTCTATGCAAAGAGAGTCTCATGTCTGGGGCTCCAAGTTCCAGGTTCAATCCCCTGTACCACCATAAGCCAGAGTTGGCCAGTGCTCTGGTAGAAAATAGAAAAATCAATGAATGAATGTGGTCTGGGAGGTGGTGCAGTGGATAAAGCACTGGATTCTCGACCATGAGGTCCCAAGTTCAATCCCCGGCAGCACATGTACCAGACTGATATCTGGTTCTTTCTCGCTCTCCTATCTTTCTCACGAATAAATAAATTCTTTTTAAAAAAGAAAAGAATCAATGAATGAATGAATGAATGAATAAGAGCAACCCAGGAGGTAGTACTGTAGCTAAAGTATTAGGCCTAGGAGCATGAAGTCATAAGGTGAACTCCTTTTGTCATATTTGCCACAGTGTTACTCTGGTTCTTTCTCATTCTGATGCTAGTAAATAAATCTTAAAAAAAAAAAAAAGATGGTATATAAATTTACACATTTTAAATGCACACAAAAGACTATTTTCAGAGATAATTTCTACAGTTTAATTCCACACATAAAATGAAACCATGAAAAATTTCAGCTCAACTTTCCAATACAAAGCTGCATCCAGTGGGGGACAGGTGGTGGTGCACCTGGTTGAGCGCATGTTACAATATCAAGGACTTGGGTTCAAGCCCCCAGCCCCCACCTGCAGGAGGAAAGCTTTGCGAGTGGTAAAGCAGTGCTGCAGGTGTCTCTCTGTCTTTCTATCACCCCCTTCCCTCTTGATTTCTGGCTGTCTCTATCCAATAAATAAATAAAGCTAGTAAAAAAAAAAAAAAAACCCACACAGTGGTCTAGCGGATGGTGCAGTGCATAAGGCAATGCATTCTCAAGCATGAGGTCCTGAGTTCAATCCCCAGCAGCACATGTACCAAAGTGATGTCTGGTTCTTTCTCTCTCTCCTCTTATCTTTCTCATTAATAAATAAAAACTGCATACAAACATGGATGTATCAAATAGAGGCCATAACCAGTCATAGGCCTAGGGCTCTGTTACAAAAGTTTATCAGGAATTTGATTACAAAGTTTTACTTTTTAACCTCTGATTCCTTTCCAAAACCCAGATAAACTTGTGATAAATCTAAAATGAGGGGCTGGGTGATAATTCACCCAGTAGAGTACATCTTTTATTATGCACAAGGACCTTAGTTCAAGCCTGGGTACCATATGGGTGCACTCTTACTTATAAAAGTAAGTGTTGTCTTGACTAGTGAAGCCCTCAAGATGTATTACATTACCTTTGTAAACCTGAAAGAGAATTTTCCTACCTCTTTATCTTGATGATAGTAGGAAAGAACTGGGAATCTTCCCTTGCTCCGGAACTTGGAACTACCAACAATTATTGGTTTGCTTGCTATTTGGGGAACATAAAGTTCTCTGGGGTAAGTTTCACAAATCTGTGGATAGTAAATAGAATATAATTATTCCAGCCATAGGTCAAAAACCATGACATTAAGAACCACCTTTATTCTCTGGTACTAACATTTTCTCTTTCTACAAAATCACAAAGTTACCTTGTATTCGCGGTTTGCATCAGACAACTGCCAATTTGCATTTGGCACTCCCATCCTCTTATATTCCTCAACAAGGTCAATGAGCTGCCAACCTTGTAAACGTTCTGAATCATTTTGTTTGGGATTATAAGAGAATGCATAGAGATCTTCATATTTTGCTATAGTGTACAGGATACATAAATGTTAAAACACAATCTACGGGACTTAGCACTATCAGTAAAAGCAATTTTTCAGTTTTACCTCTCTATTTTTCTTTAAATTCTTTGATGAGATATTTAAAGTCAATTTTTCCTTTTTTTTTTGTTGTTGTTGTTTGTTTTAGACAAGATACAGTAAGGTAGAGAGAAAGAGGCCACAGAACTAAAGATTTTCATGGGGGAGGGGGGTATACTGGGCTCAAACCTGGGTTGCACGTATAACAAAGCAACAGACTGTGCAAGCTTTTTCATTGCCTCTATTTTCTCATTCTCAGTTCTCTGAGGTAAATGACTATGCCAAAAGGTGCACATAACTGAGACTCAATGTATAAAAGGCAGTAAGTATTACATTAGACTTAAATGTTAAAGTCTCAAACTACAATATTGCTTTTTCCCCCGAAAATAAATTTCAAAAACACAGATAATTATTTCCCACTTACCACTTTCCCCAAATGAGATGTACAGAAAGACTAGTGCTGTAATGAAATACTAGAACATGAAATTGCATGTTCACCCACCCAGACAGAGCTAACAAAAAATAAGTTGCTTCATATACTCCAGAGAATACTTATTTCTAAATAAAGAATTATCCTTTCTATAACATCTGGCTTAATTTGGGTCAGTGGGATGTTGTAGGTTTTATGAGTTAGAAGAATCAACATACAGACCTATTTCTAAACCACTACCTGCCCCCCGAAAATGGACCATTGAGTAACCAGTATGCTTTGTGCCCCTGGAGAGATCTACATATGTAATTTAAACCATGTGCCAGGGCAGGGGAGCCTCTAGATTATTACGGCATACGCACTGATCAGAGTACTCTACAGGTTCTATATATTTTTTTCTCTCTCTCTTATCTTTTAATTTTATTGCCAGCAGGGTTATTGCTGGGGCTTGGAGCTGGCACACTGCTCCTGGCAGCCATTTCTCTCCCCCGATTTTTTTTATTAGGTAGGACAAAGAAAAATTGCGAGAGGACAGGGAGATAGAGAGAGGGAGAGAAAGGCAGACATCTAGGGGCTGGGTGGTGGCACACCTGGTTGAGTGCACATATTACAATGTGGAAGGACCTGGGTTCGAGCCCCCAGTCCTCATCTGTAGGGGGAGCCTCATAAGTGGCAAAGCAGTGCTGCAGGTGTCTCTCTCCCTCTCAATCTCTAGCTGTCTGTAACAAATAAAGATAACTAAAAAAAAAAAAGAAAGACAGACACCTGCAGATCTGTTTCACTGCTTGTGGAGCCTTTGCAGCTGAGGGGCAGGGGCTCAAACCCAGGTCCTTGAGCTTGGTAATATGTGCACTTAACCAGGTGCGCCACCATGCAGCCCCCAGGTTCTATATTTCTCTCAGTCCTACCTCTACACATGTCCCTCATGTTCCACTTATAAAATACATATACTATTTATCTTAGTATTTAATTTGGATAGAAATAAAGACAAGTCAAGAGGGAAGGAGGGGAGAGAAAGAGACATCTGCAACACTGCTTCACTGTTTCTAAAGCTTCCCCCTGCAGAAGGGGACTGGGGGCTGAACCTGGCTCCTTGTATACTATAATGTATGCACTCAATCAAGTGTGTCACCACCTGGCCCCCTCATGCTCCACTTTAATAAGCCGCATATACTAATTTCATGGCTCTGAGAAGCCTGTTTAGCAATATCCATTTCCATGCCATTCCCCTTGTGGAGGATATGGAGCAGGTACTTGAAAAGCATGTTAACCTATGTACCAGCAACTGTAATATAAACCATTAATGCTCCCTCCAACCTTAAGACAGTAAAAGTTTAAGAAGGTAGTATGCTAATGGTGAGCAACAAAGTTTAACGATATTAACATAGTTTTTAAAATCTTTACTGTAAATGGTTACTTTTTATTATTATATTTTCCTTGGAAATCACTCTTAATTATAACTAAAGTCAGAAATTTCTTATTTCCAGACCAATTTTTTTTAATAGAAGGCATAAGAACCTGATTTAAGAATAACTGAAAGTAGAAAATAACAATAATGAGACATTAAATATAGAATCTTAGATAATCCATCTCAAGATTAAGCTTTGGTCTCTAAGAACAATACCTTGTTTTGACAGTTGTAGCAAAGAGTTATAAATATCATGGCAATCTCTTTCTCTGGGAACAACAAAATGCACAATCCTGAAATTTTTGCACTGAATCACAAGTGGGCATCCAGAAGTCGTCAAAGGCAATTTCTCTACTGAGGCAATATGGTGGTGCAGTATCTACGGCATGAGAACAAACTGGATCATCAGGTAAAAAGCATTCAGCGTCTTATTCTGTACCAGAAGGCACAAATGCTAGAAATGTGCCCTTCAGAAAGGGGGAAAGACAGGAGCATGTGGCACACATCCAGTTGTTAGAGGGAGGTGACCAGAGGGCTCTGAGCTCCAGTTCCATTAAGAGCTAGAGAGAGAAGAGAAATAAAGGAAGGACATTTGGAAGTAGCAATAGGTATAGGTATGACTTAGAAAGAAGAGAATGCTGGACCACAGAAAAAATGGTCAAATATATTTATAGAAATAATAATCGGGAGTCGGGCAGTAGCACAGTGGGTTAAGCGCACATGGCGCGAAGCACAAGGACCGGCATAAGGATCCCAGTTTGAGCCCCCCAGCTCCCCACCTGCAGGGGAGTCACTTCACAGGTGGTGAAGCAGGTCTGCAGGTATCTGTCTTTCTCTCCCCCCCTCTGTCTTCTCCTGCTCTATTTCTCTCTGTCCTATCCAACAATGACGACATCAATAACAACAATAATAAAAATAACCACAACAACAATAAAAAGACAACAAGGGCAACAAAAGGGAAAATAAAGTTAAAATAAAAAAGTCCTAAAAAAAAAAAAAAAGAAATAATAATCAACCCATATCTGTAAGCTTGGGAGAACGATTGCAGTTTCCAATGGAGTGGATGGGGATACAGAACTCTAGTGGTGGGAACGGTGTGGACTCATGACCCTGTTATATAATTTTGTAAATCAATATTAAATCACCAATTAAAAAAAGAAAAGAGGTCAAGTATCTGGAGAAAGAAAGTGAGACAGTGAAGCAGCACTCATCTCTGGCATGTGGCCGTGCCAGGAATTAACATGGGGCCTCTAGCAAACAAAATCTGTGCTCTACTGATGAACTCTTTCCAGCCCCCAGGTTTTTGCTTTTAAATATACTTTAAAAAGGCTCAAATGTCAAATAAAGAAAACAAACAAACTAACCAACCTATGGGGTCCAGGTGGCAGTGGTGTACCTAGCTGAGTACACACATTACTAGATTCAAGTTCCTGGCTCCCACCTGCAAGGGAAAAGCTTCATGAGCAGTGAAGCAGGGCTGCAGGTCTCTCTCTCTCCCTCCCCCTCAACCCAATTTCTCTCAGTCTCTATCCAAATAAATAAATGTACAAGTACAAAAGTCTCAAATGTCTTTTTAAAAATATTTTATTTTTGAGAGAGATGCAGAGGGAGAGAGAAACACCAAAGCACTGCTCAGCTCTGGTTTATGGTGGTGGTGGTGGTGGGGGATTAAACCTGGGACTTTGGAGCCTCAGGCATGAGACTCTGTTTGCATAACCATTATGCTATTCCCCCCCCCAAGTCTCAAATGTCTTAAGAGAACACACGACTTTAAACTTTTGACTTCCTTCCTTCCTTTCTCTCCTCCCCTTTCTTTCTGTCTCCCTCCCTCCCTCCCTGCCTGTCTCTGTCCATTTTTCCCTCCCTTCCTTCCTTCCTTCCTTCCTTCCTTCCTTCCTTCCTTCCTTCCTTCCTTCCTTCCTTTCTTCCTTCCTTTGTTTCTTTCTTCACCACACACTATTCAGCTCTAGCTTATACAGGGAACTGAACCTGGGTCTTTGGAGCCTCAGGCATGAAAATCCTTTGCATAACCATTATGTTACCTCCTTTGCCCTCAAATTTAAAATTTTTAAGGAATCCAAGGCAGAAATTTGGCCTGGTACTCCTTCATTCCTCCACAAAAATCAATACATCCTCAAATCCCAAGAATTAAGGATCACCTGGTAAAGCACCTACCTTGCCATAGCCCCCTGCCCTGCAACATCACACTTGAGTACTATGGTACAGAATGAAGCCCCCTCTGTTTCTGACTATCTAGTAAAACTGTACGTGTGTGAAGGCCTCTATGACGCCTAAAACAAATAAACCTCAAAAAAACAAAAACAAGAACAACCCCTCTAAGAACTACATCTCCCAAATATCTACAACCTGTCTTTCTCTCTCCTACAGCCACTGCCTAGTTGCAAAGAACCCATTGTTTGTAACCTGAAATTCTGTAAATGGCCTTCATTTACTTCCTAATACTTCCTCTAGACCTACTCTTGATCCAAGTTTTCATTAATGCCCTTTAATCCGATTTTTTTCTTTATAAAACAGGTAGAGAAGCAATCTAGTGATTCTAGTTAATACTTCCCTAGCCTCATTTCAAGTTCCTTGTCATGAGTGTTTTTTTTTTTTTCTTTTTTCTTTACTAGAGTACTCTAGAGTACTGTGCATCTCTGGCTTATGGCAGTGCTGGGTATTAAATTTATGACCTCGGAGTCTCAGGCATGAAAGTTGTTTGCATAACCCTATGCTATTCCATCCTCCACCCACATCAGTCTCAAATTCTAGTGATAACAGCCTTGGTTGTTCCACATGCACTAAGCTGTTTCTACCAACCAGGATACTGTAGTTAGCACAATAATTCCCACCCACCTATCAACTTCTTTTCTACTATCTCTGATCTTTGCTTAAAACTATTACCAAGATGTCTTACAACTCCCAAGGTCCTTTCCAAACAAGTAAAGTCTCCTTCATTTTTCCTCTTTCTTTCTTTCTTTCTTTCTTTTCTTCCTTTCTTCCTTCTTTTCTTTCTTTCTCTCTTTCTTTCTGTTCTTCCTTTCTTCCTTCTTTTCTTTCTTTCTCCCTTTCTTTCTTTCTTTCTTTCTTTCTTCCTTTTTTTCCTCCAGGGTTATTGCTGGGGCTCAGTGCCTGCACTATGAATCCACTGCTCTTGGTGGCCATTTTTAAATTATTTATTTATTTATTGGACAGAACAGAGAGAAATTGAGAGGGGAGGAGAAGACAGAAATGGAGAGAAAGATAAGACACTTGCAAACCTGCTTCATCACTTGTGAAGCGACCTCCCTGCAGGTGGGGGTCTGGGGTGTCAAATTGGGATCCTGTGTGGGTCCTTACACTTAGTACTATGTGCACTTAACCCGTTACACCACCACTGGGCCCCTTTTTATTTCTTCCTTTCTTTTATTTTTTTTATTATCTTTACTGGATAGAAATATCCAGAAATTGAGAGGGGCCGGTGAGATAGAACGACAGTGAGATACCCACAGTACTGTTATACAGTTTTCCCTTGTAGGTGGGGACAAGGGCTTGAACCCAGGTCCTTGGGCACTGTAACATGTGCTCTTAACCGGGTGTACCACAGTCTGGTCCCATCTGTATTTTCTTATTACATGTCAAAATTATATTTCTCCTTCATGACACATAGTATATGAGTAATTTGTTGTGTAGTAAATGCCTACTTCTCCAGTTAGATTTTAGAACTTTGTAAGGAACAATATTAAGATAATCACAACTGTATTTCCAGCACCTAACACAGAGCCTAACTAAGCATTATGACCCATTTCAGATTTCATTAAAATTTCAAATGTTAGAAATTACATTATCAAAACTTAAAATTTGGCCAAGACAGTAATATAGGTATGTGTCTGCTGGTATCCCTCCATCATTTTCACTGGAGTTAAGGATAGTTTCTTTAATTTAATTTTCTTTTGCCTTCAGTGTTACTGCTGGGGCTTGGTGCTGGCACTATGAATCCACTGCTCTTGGCAGCCATTTTTCCATTTTTATTTAATAGGACAGAGAGAAGTTGAGAGAGAAGAAGGGAGATAGACAGGGAGAGAGAAAGACAGACACCTGTAGACCTGCTTTACTTTGCATGGTAATATGTGTGCCTCAGCAGGTGGACCAGCGCCTGGCCCCATCAATAACTTAATTTTTTAAATGGTTTATTTAACAAGACAGAGAGAAGTTAAGAGGGGGAGGGGTGACAGAGAGGGACAGAGAGAGACATCTGTAGCCCTGCTTCATAGCCAGTGCGGCTCCTCTCCTGCAGGTTCTTCTTCTTCTAGCATTTGCCCTTCTTCCGTAGCCAGTCAACAGTGTCAGGTTGAGCCTGATGTAAAGTTTTGAGACCTCCTTTGAATCTGGAGAGGTGGCAGTTGTTGACTATGTGGGTCATAGTCTGTCTGTAGCCACAGGGGCAGTTCGGGTCGTCTCCTGCAGGTGAGGACTGGGAACTTAAACTTTTAGAATAAAATGAAGAATCTATCACTTCAATATAAAGGCTTTATATCCAAAACATGAAATAACCTATTACACTGAATTTTTATTCATTATTTTATTTCTTTATCCTATTATTTTATTGAGGGGGTTAATGCTTTACAGTGCAATCACTGATGTATGGATATACTTTCATTATGTAACAGGCCCTCAAAAGTTTCTTCCTCTCCTCCCTCCCAGGGTCCTTTGCTTTGGTGTAATACACCATGTCCAACCCATATTTCACTTTGTGCTCTCCCTCCCAGTTTTCTACTTCATTAATTCCTACTAATAAGTAAGATTGTTTGATATTCATCCTTCTTTTTTTGACTTATCTCACTCAACACACACACACACACACACACACACACACACACACACACACACACACACACAAATGTCCCAAAACAAATGTCTTCAAGTCTCATCCAAGAGTATGCAAAGGAGACAATCTCTCATCATTTTAACAGCTGAGTAGTATGCCACTGTGTATATATACCACAGTTTTTTTAGCTACTCATCTAATGTTGGACATGTGTGTTGCTTCCAGGTTCTGGAAATTACAAACTGTGCTGCTATAAACACAGGTATACACACATCTTTTCGGATTATCTTATTTATTAATTTAACTAATTAATGAACTATGTTGCCACCAGAGTTACTGCTGGGGTTCAGTGCTGCACAAAAAATACACTGCTCCGGGCACAGTGCTTCACGGGGAGCTGGGCACTGGTGAAGCTGCGGCCTTTAAGGTAGGTGGCAGATAATTGCTCACTGAGACACCTGGGGTTCAGTGACCTGGGGTCCCCGTTCCCCTCCTGAGGACAGGCCCCCGAGACCCACTTATCTTTGCAAGCAGAGAAATAGGAAGATTCTGCAGTCAAATCCCTCCAAGATCATTTTTTCATTCCCCGTTCTTGCTTTAAATTTTCGAAAAAGAAGCCAGCTGTCTTCACGCCTTCTGTTCTTCCAGAGAGGAAGGGATCAGGGGCAGGAGAGGTTTTGTCACCAGGCAGGGCATGTCCCAGCAGGTCCCTGAGTCCCCGAGTCCCTGTTTTGTACACCAAGCCTGGTCTGGGGCGTGAGCTCTTTCTTCCCACAAGGGGTTAGCAGTGTGTGCGGAGGTGTCTGGTTCTTTTATCTGAGTTTCTGTAGCTTGGTAGATGTTCCAATGCTTATTATCAGTTGAGCAGTTATGGTTGCAGCCTGTTTCTCAGATAATTTAAATGCAATTCTGTTTTCTTGTCCGAGAAATGATTATTTATCTTGCTTTCATAGTGTTCTTAGGAATTATTTTGTTATTATGTATTGGTGAGTTAAACCCATTTTATTATTTATTTAGAAAAAAAATCCAGGATGGTTTGCAATGACGTATTTGGTAGCAGTCTCTCTCACTGCAAGAAATAAAGAGGAAAGCTTTTTTCTGAAAAAAACATAATAATAATACACTGCTCCTGGCCACCATTTTTTCTTTCTTTATTTGACAGGACAGAGAAATTGAGGGCCGGGGGTATAGAGAGTGATGGAGAAAGAGACACCTGCAGTACTTGCTTCACCACTCATGCAACTCCCCCCTCGTAAGTAGGAAATGGGGGCTCAAACCTATGTTCTTGCCCATGGTGACATATGCTTAACCAGGTGTGCCACTACTTGGTCCCCATTACACTAAAATTTTAGCCTTTAATCACACACACACACACACACACACACACACACACACACACACACACACACACACACACGACAAGACACAGAAGTTATCTATAAGAAAAACACCTGACATACCATTGAAAACCCAAACTCGGGGCACCCAGGATATAGCTCATCAGCAGAGTGCATGCCCCACACAGAGGAGACCCTGCGTTTAATCCCCAACTCCTCCAAACAAGAACTCTTATGCAGTTGACAAAATGACAAACAGCCCAATAGCAAAAGCAAAGGAAATTTAAAGGCCAGAATATCTAAAGGACTACAGTTAACAACTGCACATTCTCAAGACTGACCCCAAATTTAATTGGATAATTACTGCTCAGGTAGAGAATAATGTGTTACAGTATACTGAAAGTATTTTAAGTATTTTGAAACCATCATTTTGTGCAGGTGGCACACATCTTTAGTAAGGACGAATATGCACTTATCTAAGACTTGGGCATTTTACTCCCAGGAAGTAGTCTAGAGGAACCCTGCACATATGTGCAAAGAAATAAATACAAAATACCTATTACTTATTTTATTTATCTTTTTTTTTTTTTTTTTTTTTTTTTTTACCAGAGTGCTGCTCAGCTCTGGCTTATGGTGGTATGGGGGACTGAACCTGGGATTTTGGAGCCTCAGGCATGAGAGTCTCTTTGCATAAATATTATGCTATCCACCTCCACCCCCTAATATTTATTTTCTAAGCTAAACAAAAAAAAAAGTCAACAGTGTAATCTGACATAAAAATACTGTAGACCAGGTCATTTCACCTTCTAGCATGTACTTATTTCTAAAATTAAATGCAGCAAGTATGTATTTCATAATTCTGTAGACAAAACAACTTTCTGGTATGTGCAAATATCAGTTTTATTAGGAGGGAATGTTTTAGTAACTTTGAAAAACATTTGGCTGAGATAGCATACTGACAAAAATTTTTTTTTTCCACCTGGGTTATTGCTGGGGCTAGATGCTGGCACTATGAATTCACCATTCCCAGTGGCAATTTTTTTCCTTTCTACTTTAATTTTATTTGGCAGGAGAGAGAGAAACTGAGAGAGGAGGGGGAGGTAGAGAGGGAAAGAAAGATAGACACCTGCAGACCTGCTTCGCTGCTCATGAAGTGTCCTCCCTGCAGGTGGACAGTGAGGTCTTGAACCTGGATCCTGTGCATGGTGATAAGTGCACTTAACCGGGTGTGCCACCACCAGGCCTCATGAAAATTTCTTGTACACATTCAAAATAAAACACAGTAACAGACCAAGTCCATGACTAAAATTATCAAAAGGGCTTCAGGTCCTAGTGCCTGAAATGGTAAAGGAAGACCTGGGGGTGGGGGAAGAGTGTTTTGCAGAGAACAGAGAAATTTTATACATGTACCAACAACTGTATTTACTGTTGACTGCAGACCATTATCTCCCCAGTTAAAAAAGATCAATTCTCATAAACAGTACAGCAGAGGTTCTCCTTACCCAGGTTTCTTTCTGATGAGAGTCAATAAATAATAGATGCGTAGCCGTAAGATACAGTGTCCCTGTTAACGATTTGTTGTTGGTACTGAATCGATCAAGTAATTTTACTTGCTCAACCTAAAAGACAAAAAAAAAATGTTATTTTTCATTTCAAAAAGTAGTATAAAATAACTTTCTATGCCCTCCCCCTAGGATTTAAAATGAATATATCATTTCAAGTTTTCTCCTGTTCCAAATCATACATTTTATTTAATGTTAAAGTTCACAAATACTTTTAAGACTATACATATGTACTATAAACAACATAGGTATTATTTATAGTAACAAATGAAACAAATAAAGAAGTCTGAAAAAACTACTAACGATACTAGACAATTATTCAGGAGAAACAAAATATCCAAGAGTTAACTTCTCATTTAAAAATGACAAGTCATGGGAGTCGGGTTGTAGCGCAGCGGGTTAAGCGCAGGTGGCGCAAAGCACAAGGACCGGCATAAGGATCCGGGTTCGAACCCCGGCTCCCCACCTGCAGGGGAGTCGCTTCACAGGCGGTGAAGCAGGTCTGCAGGTGTCTATCTTTCTCTCCTCCTCTCTGTCTTCCCCTCCTCTCTCCATTTCTCTCTGTCCTATCCGACGACAACAACAACAATAATAACTACAACAATAAAACAACAAGGGCAACAAAAGGGAATAAATAAATAAAATAAATATTAAAAATAATAATAAAAATAAAATAAAAATGACAAGTCAGGGGGTAGGTGGTGGCACATCCGGCTGAGTGCACATGCTGCAGTGCATAAGGACCTGGGTTCAAGTCCTCAGTTCCCCACCTGGAGGAGGAAGCTTTCTAAGCCGTGAAACAGTGCTGCAGGTATATCTCTCTCCTTCTCTATCTCCCCTATTCCTTCTTAATTTCTGTCTCTATCCAATAAATAAATAAAATTGGGGAGGGGGGCTGGGTGATGGTGCACTGGTTGAGTACATATGTTACAATGTGCAAGACCTGAGTTCAATCCCTGCTCCCCACCTACAGGGGATAAGTTTGCAAGTGGTGAAGCAGAGTTGCAGGTGTTTCTCTGCTTCTCTCCCTGTCCATCATTCCCTTTCCTCTCAATTTCTGGCTGTCTCTAGCTAATAAATAAACATAATAAAATGTTAAAAATAAATAACATATATTATTATTATTTTTTAATATTTTATTTTATTTATTTATTCCCTTTTGTTGCCCTTGTTGTTTTATTGTTGTAGTTATTATTGTTGTTGTCGTCGTCGGATAGGACAGAGAGAAACAGAGAGAGGAGGGGAAGACAGAGAGGGAGAGAGAAAGACACCTGCAGACCTGCTTCACCGCCTGTGAAGCGACTCCCCTGCAGGTGGGGAGCCGGGGTTCGAACCGGGATCCTTATGCCGGTCCTTGTGCTTTGCGCCACCTGCGCTTAACCCGCTGCGCTACAGCCCGACTCCCCATAAAATATATTATTTTAAAAATTGACAAGTCAAATACAAAATGTTATAGTTACAAAAGAGAACTACCTGAAAGTTTAAATTAGGAAACTGCTAAATGTCTACAAATTCTAACTCAGTCCCTATATTCTCACCATTCCACTCAGGATACTGTTTTGTGTCCAGTTCTGAGTTTATTTTATTATTATTCTTATTATTTTATCCAACCTTCCTCTCTTCCCACAATGGTTTCTGCTGCTTAGCTAAAGCTTTCTTCAAGGCTCTCTGGTGTCCTGTCTCCTAACTGGAATTCTTCTCAGAAAAGCAATTAGTTACTTACTGTCTTAGCTTCCTGTTTCTTCTTGGCTCTAAATTCCTAGCATGAATTATGTCATGTGCTGTTTCTGCCATAAGAAAGAAATCTTTAGGGGAGGGGTAGATAGCATAATGGTTATACAAGGAGACTCTTGGGGCTGGGTGGTGGAGCACCTGGTTGAGTGCACGTGTTACAAGGAGACTCTCAAGCCTAGGGCTCCAAAGTCCCATGTTCAATCCCCCCCTCACCATCATAAGCCAGAGTTGAGCAGCGCTCTGGTAAAACAAATAATAAAGTGTTGGACTTAAAATTAAAAAACAAAAAGAAATCTTTAGTCACAGTAGACACAAATGCATGAAAATTTCCTTGGAGAGTAGGTGTAGACTTGCTCAGAATGTGCTGGAGACTGCTGCTTTGAAAAGATAACATTTAGGGTCAGGTGGCAGCACCCTACATTACAGAACACAAGGACCTTGGTTTAAGCCCCCAGTCCCCACCTGTAGGGGGGAGCTTTGTGAGTGGTAAAGCAGTGCTACAGGTGTCTTTTTCTTTTTTTTAATTTTTTAATATTTATTTATTTATTCCCTTTTGCTTCCCTTGATTTTTTTTTATTATTGTAGTTATTATTGTTGTTGTTATTGATGTCCTTGTTGTTGGATAGGACAGAGAGAAATAGAGAGAGGAGGGGAAGACAGAGAGGGGGAGAGAAAGACAGACACCTGCAGACCTGCTTCACCTCCTGTGAAGCGACTCCCATGCAGGTGGGGATCTGCGGGCTCCAAGCGATATCTTTACTCGGGTCCTTGCATTTCGCGCCACTTGCGCTTAACCTGCTATGCTACCGCCTGACTCCCTCTGTCTCTCTTCTAATCTCTATCTTCTAATCTTCTAATCTTACTGGGGCAGGGCTCTGGAAAGATGGGGTTCCAGGACACATTGGTGAGGTTCTCTGCCCAGGGAAGTCAGGTTGGCATCACGGGTTGCATTTGTTTTGCATATAGCAGCATCTGTTCAAACTAGTTAAAACACAAGTGTAAAATATTTAGTTTTTTTTTTTTAACAAAACTTTGTGTATATTAAAATAACTGAATCTTAACATTTTCCTTTGTAAACTTAAATCTTAAATAATTTCCCTACAAGATACATAATTCTCAACACAGAATACATACACAAAGCAATCTTGTATCAAAAACAAATTTTTCTTTTGGATCTTACCCTCCTTGCTACTCCCCTATGTCATACTATTTATTGCTCCTCAGAAATCCATTCTTTTTTTGGGGGGTAGGTAGCATAATGGTTATGCTAAGAGACTCTCATACCTGAGGCTCCAAAGTCCCAAGTTCAAACCCCCACACCACCATAAACCAGAGCTGAAAAGTGCTCTGGTGAAAAATAAATAAATGAATAAAAAAACAATAAAAAGAAATCCATTCTGTATAGGCAATGATATTACTATCATTGTTTTAGCCTATGTTAGCGACTCCCAAAACTGTATGTCTACCTTTGATCTCCTGTAAATCCACACTATTATACATACAATATTGATAAGCATAACAACAACAATCATTCCTGACAAAGTATTGAGTGCTGACATAGTACTGAGTAAGATAGTACTGAGTAGCTAAGTGCTTATCAGACATCATTTGATTTATTTTCACGACTCCTGTGGGGTACCATTAATGTCTCCAAAGAGAGGCTTAAAGAGGTTAGTTAAATGCACCAATGCCAGTCAGTAATACCATAATTATAACCTGACATCACAGATCTAACTCCTAAACTAGAACACTTTTACAAGATCCCATACAGCTCCTCTTGAATGTCTCAGTCATGTTAAGCAAACTGTAAGCAAAACTGACTTTTTCCCCCACATACAGGGAAGTCGCTTAACAAGCAGTGAAGCAGGTCTGTAGGTGTCTGTCTTTCTCTCCTCCTTTCTGTCTTCCCCTCCTCTCTCCATTTCTCTCTGTCCTATCCAACAACAATGACAGCAGTAACAACAATAATAATAATTACAACAATGATAAACAAGGGCAACAAAAGGGGAAAAAATAGCTTCCAGGAGCAGTGGATTTGCAGTACAGGCACCAAGCCCCAGCAATAATCCTGGAGGCAAAAAAACAAACAAACAAAAAAACTACTGTTATTTAAGCTGATAGGGTATGTTGAGCTCTGATGGTCCTTATTATAGTGAAGTGACCATCCAGTTAAATTCAAATCCAGAAAGGAAGGAGGCACATGGACACCAAGTGCAAATTTAACACTTTAAAAAAATTATATTTATTTGATATAGACAGCTAGAAATCAAGAAGGAAGGGGACGATAGAGAGGGAGAGAGAGAGACACCTGCAGCTCTGCTTCACCACTCGCAAAGCTTTCCCTATGCAGAGGGGAGCGGGGACTTGAACCCAGGTCCTTCCCTGTACATTTTTTTTTTCCTCCAGGGTTATTGCTGGGCTCGGTGCCTGCACCATGAATCCACCGCTCCTGGAGGCCATTTTTCCCCCTTTTGTTGCCCTTGTTGTAGCCTCGTTGTGGTCATTATTATTGCCATTGTTGATGTAGTTCGTTGTTGGATAGGACAGAGAGAAATGGAGAGAGGAGGGGAAGACAGAGAAGGGGAGAGAAAGATAAACACCTGCAGACCTGCTTCACCGCCTGTGAAGCGACTCCCCTGCAGGTGGGGAGCCGGGGGCTCCAACCGGGAGCCTTTTGCCGGTCCCTGTGTTTTGTGCCACATGCGCTTAACCCACTGCGCCACCGCCCAACCCCTCCTTGTACATTTTTTTAAAGATTTTATTTATTTATGATAAAAATAGGAGGAGAGAGAAAGAACCAGACATCATTCTGGCACATGTGCTGCCGGGGATTGAACTTGGGACTTCATGCTTGAGAGTCCAAAGCTTTACCACTGCGCCAGCTCCCAGACCACAGTCCTTTAACATATATGCTCAAACCACCGGACTCCCTCAAATTTAACATTCTAATGTACTTTCCAGCTGGAAGAAAACAATATTTTCCTAATGTGTTAAAAGCAAGATCAACAAATTTTCTTGACTAAAAGAAATACAGAGGAAATATATAATTCTCAGATACAGTAACCGAAACAGGAAGACACTTTATCTTATGAAAAACAAACAAGTAGGCAGTCTGTACCATTTAGATAAAAGGAAGAAGTCCTGCATGTGTAGCTTAGAAAATATCCTTTCGGGGGTCGGGCGGTGGCGCAGTGGGTTAAGCGCATGTGGCGCAAGGCACAGGAACCGGCGTAAGGATCCCGGTTCGAGCCCCCGGCTCCCCACCTGCAGGGGAGTCGCTTCACAGGCGGTGAAGCAGGTCTGCAGGTGTCTATCTTTCTCTCCTCTTCTCTGTCTTCCCCTCCTCTCTCCATTTCTCTCTGTCCTATCCAACAACGAATTGCGTCAACAAGGGCAATAATAATAACCACAACGAAGCTACAACAAGGGCAACAAAAGGGAGAAAAAAAAATGGCCTCCAGGAGCGGTGGATTCATGGTGCAGGCACCAAGCCCAGCAATAACCCTGGAGGAGGAAAAAAAAAAAAAAAAAAAAAGAAAATATCCTTTCATTTCATTCAGTAATGTTCCATTCATAAACAGCACAGTATCATTCACATCACTCTTATGTCAGTCACCGTACAGGAGGCTGGCAGGGAAAGGAGAAAGGCCCCATAAAGAAGAACTGTCTCTGCATATTTCCCGTTGTTTCTTGCCAATGGAACTGCCTTTCATGGCAAAATTACATTAGAATTCTGAGTGATCGTAATTTACACTGCTCACAACCATAGTTTGACTATGCTTCTCTAGGAATTCGAAGTCAGATTTGACAAGCTTATTGATGTTATATACTTAGTAAACTAAGTGTCACCAGGACAAGATGATATATCTGTTTTTGAATTTTAAAACTATAAAGCTATTTAGTACATTTAACTAGCACCTTACAGCTTATTAATCAGATAAAATACCCTATTTGATAAATTTCTGGCTAACAAGCAATAAAAAATAACTATAAGCAATACAAAAATAATGCTACAGGGGCTGGGTTGTGGCACACCTGGTTGAGCACACATGTTACAATGCACAAGGAACTGGGTTCTGAGGAGTCATTTCACAAGCGTTCACGTGAAGCAGGTCTGCAGGTGTCTATCTTTCTCTTCCCCTCTCTGTCTTCCCCTCCTCTTTCCATTTCCCTCTGTCCTATACAACAATGATGACATCAATAACAACAACAATAATAACTACAACAACAATGAAAAACAACAAGGGCAACAAAAGGGAAAATAAATAAATATATTTTAAAATAAATAAATAAAATAATGAACGGAGCATAGAAATTTCCCAACATTCTGTTCACTCTTACTGTTCTTCTTTGAATAATTTTTTTAGGCGGGGGTGGGAATAGAAATAGAATCATTATAGAATTTTAGATATTATACATAGCTAACTCATTTTAAATAAATTCGTAGGATGCCAGAATATTTTAGATGTTAGAAAAATGGTACAAAGTTTTCAAAAGAATGAAAGAACTGGACAGGAGTAGATAGCATAATGGTTATGCAAAGTGACTCTCATGCATGAGGCTCCAAAGTCCCAGGTTCAATCCCCCCCCCCCCCCCCCCCCGCACTACCATAAACCAGAGGTGAGCAAGTGCTCTGGTAAAGATAAAAGTAGTTTGAGACTTCCATGCTAGAGAGATCAATTTAATGTTCCACTTGACTGTCCTAATTAAGATTCCAGTGTGTGTGTGTGGGGGGACCTATCAATTCATTGTGTGAATTACGTATAATATATGCAATGTTAAAAACAAGTTCTTTTTTAAAAAAAATTATTCCTTTATTGGGGAATTAATGTTTTACATTCAACAGTAAATACAACAGTTTGTACATGCATAACATTCCCCAGTTTCCCATATAACAATACAACCCCCACTATGTCATTTATCATCCTTCATGGACCTGTATTCTCCCCACCCACCCACCCCAGAGTCTTTTACTTTGGTGCAATATGCCAATTCCATTTCAGGTTCTACTTGTGTTTTCTTTTCTGATCTTGAAAAAACAAGTTCTAGTATGGGCTGGGTGGTGGTGTAGCAGATAAAAGTTGAACTCTCAAGCATGAGGAGAGAA